>NW_026599604.1:1515000-1532500 GCF_023634155.1 Falco peregrinus
ATGGCATGTACGTAACCCTAACCCTAACCCTTACCCTAAACCTAACCCTAACCCTAACCCTAACCCTAAACTTAACCCTAACCCTAAGAGACCTAACCCTAAACGGAACTCTAAACCTCAGCTGTGCAGGGCAGGTACATAATCCTAACCCTAACCCTAACCCTAACCCTAAACCTAAACCTAACCCTAATCCTGACCCTAAGAGGCCTAACCCTTGACGGAACTCTATAACCTCAGCTGTGCATGGCATGTACCTAACCCTAACCCTAACCCTAACCCTAACCCTAACCCTAACCCTAACCCGAACCCTAACCCTAACCCTAATCCTGACCCTAAGAGGCCTAACCCTAAACGCAACTCTAAACCTCAGCTGTGCATGGCATGTAGTTAACCCTAACCCTAACCCTAACCCTAACCCTAACCCTAACCCTAACCATAACCCTGACCCTAAGAGGCCTAACCCAAAACGGAACTCTAAACCTCAGCTGTGCATGGCATGTACGTAACCCTAACCCTAACCCTAACCCTAACCCTAACCCTAACCCTAACCCTAACCCTAAACCTAACTTTAACCCTAACCCTAACGCTAACCCTAACCCTAACCCTAACCCTAACCCTAACCCTAACCCTAACCTTAACCCTAAGAGGCCTAACCGTAAACGCAACTCTAAAACTCACCTGTGCATGGCATGTACCTAACCCTAACCCTAACCCTAACCCTAACCCTAACCCTAACCCTAACCCTAACCCTGACGCTAAGAGGCCTAACCCAAAACGGAACTCTACACCTCAGCTGTGCATGGCATGTACGTAACCCTAACCCTAACCCTAACCCTACCCTAACCCTAACCCTAAACCTAACCCTAACCCTAATCCTTACCCTAAGAGGCCTAACCCAAAACGGATCTCTAAACCTCAGCTGTGCTTGGCATGTACCTAACCCTAACCCTAACCCTAACCCTAACCCTAACCTTAACCCTAACCCTAACCCTAAGTGATCTAACCCAAAACGGAACTCTAAACCTCAGCTGTGCATGACATGCACTTAACCCTAACCCTAACCCTAACCCTAACCCTAACCCTAACCTTAACCCTAACCCTAAGAGGCCTAACCCTAAACGCAACTCTAAAGCACAGCTGTGCATGGCATTTACGTAACCCTAACCCTAACCCTTACCCTAACCCTAACCCTAACCCTAACCCTAACCCTAAACTTAACCCTAACCCTAAGAGACCTAACCCTAAACGGAACTCTAAACCTCAGCTGTGCAGGGCAGGTACATAACCCTAACCCTAACCCTAACCCTAACCCTAACCCTAACCCTAACCCTAAACCTAACCCTAATCCTGACCCTAAGAGGCCTAACCCTTGACGGAACTCTAAACCTCAGCTGTGCATGGCATGTACCTAACCCTAACCCTAACCCTAACCCTAACCCTAACCCGAATCCTAACCCTAACCCTAATCCTGACCCTAAGAGGCCTAACCCTAAACGCAACTCTAAACCTCAGCTGTGCATGGCATGTACCTAACCCTAACCCTAACCCTAACCCTAACCCTAACCCTAAACCTTACCCTAACCCTAACCCTAACCCTGACCCTAAAAGGCCTAACCCAAAACGGAACTCTAAACCTCAGCTGTGCATGGCATGCAGTTAACACTAACCCTAACCCTAACCCTAACACTAACTCTAAGAGACCTAACCCTAAACGGAACTCTAAACCTCAGCTGTGCATGGCATGTACCTAACCCTAACCCTAACCCTAACCCTAACCCTAACCCTAACCCTAACCCTAACCCTAAACTTAACCCTAACCCTAAGAGACCTAACCCTAAACGGAACTCTAAACCTCAGATGTGCATGGCATGTACGTAACCCTAACCCTAACCCTAACCCTAACCCTAATCCTAACCATAACCCTAACCCTAATCCTAAACCTAACCCTAATCCTGACCCTAAGAGTCCTAACCCTTGACGGAACTCTATAATCTCAGCTGTGCATGGCATGTACCTAACCCTAACCCTTACCCTAACCCTAATCCTAACCCTAACCCTAACCCTAACGCTAACCCTAACCCTAACCCTAACCCTAACCCTAACCCTAACCCTGACCCTAAGAGGCCTAACCCAAAACGGAACTCTAAACCTCAGCTGTGCTTGGCATGTACCTAACCCTAACCCTAACCCTAACCCTAACCCTAACCCTAACCTTAACCCTAACCCTAACCCTAAGTGACCTAACCCAAAACGGAACTCTAAACCTCAGCTGTGCATGGCATGCACTTAACCCTAACCCTAACCCTAACCCTAACCCTAACCCTAACCCTAACCTTAACCCTAACCCTAAGAGGCCTAACCCTAAACGCAACTCTAAACCACAGCTGTGCATGGCATGTACGTAACCCTAACCCTAACCCTTACCCTAAACCTAACCCTAACCCTAACCCTAACCCTAAACTTAACCCTAACCCTAAGAGACCTAACCCTAAACGGAACTCTAAACCTCAGCTGTGCAGGGCAGGTACATAATCCTAACCCTAACCCTAACCCTAACCCTAAACCTAACCCTAACCCGAACCCTAACCCTAACCCTAATCCTGACCCTAAGAGGCCTAACCCTTGACGGAACTCTATAACCTCAGCTGTGCATGGCATGTACCTAACCCTAACCCTAACCCTAACCCTAACCCTAACCCTAACCCTAACCCGAACCCTAACCCTAACCCTAATCCTGACCCTAAGAGGCCTAACCCTAAACGCAACTCTAAACCTCAGCTGTGCATGGCATGTACGTAACCCTAACCCTAACCCTAAACCTAACCCTAACCCTAACCCTAACGCTAACCCTAACCCTGACCCTAAGAGTACTAACCCAAAACGGAACTCTAAACCTCAGCTGTGCATGGCATGCAGTTAACTCTAACCCTAACCCTAACCCTAACCCTAACCTTAACCATAACCCTAACCCTAAGTGACCTAACCCAAAACGGAACTCTAAACCTCAGCTGTGCATGGCATGCACTTAACCCTAACCCTAACCCTAACCCTAACCCTAACCTTAACCCTAACCCTAAGAGGCCTAACCCTAAACGCAACTCTAAACCTCAGCTGTGCATGGCATGTAGTTAACCCTAACCCTAACCCTAACCCTAACCCTAACCCTAACCCTAACCCTAACCATAACCCTGACCCTAAGAGGCCTAACCCAAAACGGAACTCTAAACCTCAGCTGTGCATGGCATGTACGTAACCCTAACCCTAACCCTAACCCTAACCCTAACCCTAACCCTAACCCTAACCCTAAACCTAACTTTAACCCTAACCCTAACGCTAACCCTAACCCTAACCCTAACCCTAACCCTAACCCTAACCCTAACCTTAACCCTAAGAGGCCTAACCGTAAACGCAACTCTAAAACTCACCTGTGCATGGCATGTACCTAACCCTAACCCTAACCCTAACCCTAACCCTAACCCTAACCCTAACCCTAACCCTAACCCTGACCCTAAGAGGCCTAACCCTAGACGGAACTCTAAACCTCAGCTGTGCATGGCATGTACCTAACCCTAACCCTAACCCTAACACTAACTCTAAGAGACCTAACCCTAAACGGAACTCTAAACCTCAGCTGTGCATGGCATGTACCTAACCCTAACCCTAACCCTAACCCTAACCCTAACCCTAACCATAACCCTAAACTTCACCCTAACCCTAAGAGGCCTAACCCAAAACGGAACTCTAAACGTCAGCTGTGCATGGCATGTACCTAACCCTAACCCTAACCCTAACCCTAACCCTAACCCTAACCCTAACCCTAACCCTAAACCTAACCCTAATCCTGACCCTAAGAGGCATAACCCTTGACGGAACTCTATAACCTCAGCTGTGCATGGCATGTACCTAACCCTAACCCTTACCCTAACCCTAATCCTAACCCTAACCCTAACCCTAACGCTAACCCGAACCCTAACCCTAACCCTTATCCTGACCCTAAGAGGCCTAACCCAAAACGCAACTCTAAACCTCAGCTGTGCATGGCATGTACCTATACCCTATACCCTAAACCTAACCCTAACCCTAACCCTAACCCTAACCCTGACCCTAAGAGGCCTAACACAAAACGGAACTCTAAACCTCAGCTGTGCATGGCATGCACTTAACCCTAACCCTAACCCTAACCCTAACCCGAACCCTAACCCTAACCCTAATCCTGACCCTAAGAGGCCTAACCCTTGACGGAACTCTAAACCTCAGCTGTGCATGGCATGTACCTAACCCTAACCCTAACCCTAACCCTAACCCTAACCCTAACCCTAACCCTAACCCTAACCCTAACCCTAAGAGACCTAACACAAAACGAAACTCTAAACCTCAGCTGTGCATGGCATGCAGTTAACACTAACCCTAACCCTAACCCTAACCCTAACCCTAACCCTAACCTTAACCCTAACCCTAACCCTAAGAGACCTAACACAAAACGAAACTCTAAACCTCAGCTGTGCATGGCATGCACTTAACCCTAACCCTAACCCTAACCCTAACCCTAACCCTAAACCTAACCCTAATCCTGACCCTAAGAGGCCTAACCCTTGACGGAACTCTAAACCTCAGCTGTGCATGGCATGTACGTAACCCTAACCCTAACCCTAACCCTAACCCTAACCCTAACCCTAACCCTAACCCTAACCCTGACGCTAAGAGGCCTAACCCAAAACGGAACTCTACACCTCAGCTGTGCATGGCATGTACGTAACCCTAACCCTAACCCTAACCCTAACCCTAAACCTAACCCTAACCCTAACCCTGACCCTAAAAGGCCTAACCCAAAACGGAACTCTAAACCTCAGCTGTGCATGGCATGCAGTTAACACTAACCCTAACCCTAACCCTAACACTAACTCTAAGAGACCTAACCCTAAACGGAACTCTAAACCTCAGCTGTGCATGGCATGTACCTAACCCTAACCCTAACCCTAACCCTAACCCTAACCCTAACCCTAACCCTAACCCTAAATTTAACCCTAACCCTAAGAGACCTAACCCTAAACGGAACTCTAAACCTCAGATGTGCATGGCATGTACGTAACCCTAACCCTAACCCTAACCCTAACCCTAATCCTAACCATAACCCTAACCCTAATCCTAAACCTAACCCTAATCCTGACCCTAAGAGTCCTAACCCTTGACGGAACTCTATAATCTCAGCTGTGCATGGCATGTACCTAACCCTAACCCTTACCCTAACCCTAATCCTAACCCTAACCCTAACCCTAACGCTAACCCTAACCCTAACCCTAACCCTAACCCTAACCCTAACCCTGACCCTAAGAGGCCTAACCCAAAACGGAACTCTAAACCTCAGCTGTGCTTGGCATGTACCTAACCCTAACCCTAACCCTAACCCTAACCCTAACCCTAACCTTAACCCTAAACCTAACCCTAAGTGACCTAACCCAAAACGGAACTCTAAACCTCAGCTGTGCATGGCATGCACTTAACCCTAACCCTAACCCTAACCCTAACCCTAAACTTAACCCTAACCCTAAGAGACCTAACCCTAAACGGAACTCTAAACCTCAGCTGTGCAGGGCAGGTACATAACCCTAACCCTAACCCTAACCCTAACCCTAAACCTAAACCTAACCCTAATCCTGACCCTAAGAGGCCTAACCCTTGACGGAACTCTATAACCTCAGCTGTGCATGGCATGTACCTAACCCTAACCCTAACCCTAAACCTAACCCTAACCCTAACCCTAACCCTAACCCTAACCCGAACCCTAACCCTAACCCTAATCCTGACCCTAAGAGGCCTAACCCTAAACGCAACTCTAAACCTCAGCTGTGCATGGCATGTACGTAACCCTAACCCTAACCCTAACCCTAACCCTAACCCTAACCCTAACGCTAACCCTAACCCTGACCCTAAGAGTACTAACCCAAAACGGAACTCTAAACCTCAGCTGTGCATGGCATGTACCTAACCCTAACCCTAACCCTAACCCTAACCCTAACCCTAACCCTAACCCTAACCATAACCCTGACCCTAAGAGGCCTAACCCAAAACGGAACTCTAAACCTCAGCTGTGCATGGCATGTACGTAACCCTAACCCTAACCCTAACCCTAACCCTAACCCTAACCCTAACCCTAACCCTAACTTTAACCCTAACCCTAACGCTAACCCTAACCCTAACCCTAACCCTAACCCTAACCCTAACCCTAACCTTAACCCTAAGAGGCCTAACCGTAAACGCAACTCTAAAACTCACCTGTGCATGGCATGTTCCTAACCCTAACCCTAACCCTAACCCTAACCCTAACCCTAACCCTAACCCTAACCCTAACCCTGACCCTAAGAGGCCTAACCCTAGACGGAACTCTAAACCTCAGCTGTGCATGGCATGTACCTAACCCTAACCCTAACCCTAACCCTAACACTAACTCTAAGAGACCTAACCCTAAACGGAACTCTAAACCTCAGCTGTGCATGGCATGTACCTAACCCTAACCCTAACCCTAACCCTAACCCTAACCCTAACCATAACCCTAAACTTCACCCTAACCCTAAGAGGCCTAACCCAAAACGGAACTCTAAACGTCAGCTGTGCATGGCATGTACCTAACCCTAACCCTAACCCTAACCCTAACCCTAACCCTAACCCTAACCCTAACCCTAAACCTAACCCTAATCCTGACCCTAAGAGGCCTAACCCTTGACGGAACTCTATAACCTCAGCTGTGCATGGCATGTACCTAACCCTAACCCTTACCCTAACCCTAATCCTAACCCTAACCCTAACCCTAACGCTAACCCGAACCCTAACCCTAACCCTTATCCTGACCCTAAGAGGCCTAACCCAAAACGCAACTCTAAACCTCAGCTGTGCATGGCATGTACCTAACCCTATACCCTAAACCTAAGCCTAACCCTAACCCTAACCCTAACCCTGACCCTAAGATGCCTAACCCAAAACGGAACTCTAAACCTCAGCTGTGCATGGCATGCAGTTAACACTAACCCTAACCCTAACCCTAACCCTAACCCTAACCCTAACCTTAACCCTAACCCTAACCCTAAGAGACCTAACCCAAAACGGAACTCTAAACCTCAGCTGTTCATGGCATGCACTTAACCCTAACCCGAACCCTAACCCTAACCCTAACCCTAACCCTAACCCTAACCCTAACCCTAAACCTAACCTTAACCGTAACCCTAAGAGGCCTAACCCTAAACGCAACTCTAAACCTCAGCTGTGCATGGCATGTACGTAACCCTAACCCTAACCCTAACCCTAACCCTAACCCTAACCCTAATCCTGACCCTAAGGGTCCTAACCCTTGACGGAACTCTAAACCTCAGCTGTGCATGGCATGTACATAACCCTAACCCTAACGCTAACCCTAAGATGCCTAACCCTAAATGCAACTCTAAACCTCAGCTGTGCATGGCATGTACGTAACCCTAACCCTAACCCTAACCCTAACCCTAACCGTGACCCTAAGAGGCCGAACCCAAAACGGAACTTTAAACGTCAGCTGTGCATGGCATGTACGTAACCCTAACCCTAACCCTAACCCTAACCTTAACCCTAACCCTAACCCTATTCCTAAACCTAACACTAACCCTGACCCTAAGAGTCCTAACCCTAGACGCAACTCTAAACCTCAGCTGTGCATGGCAGGTACATAACCCTAAACCTAACCCTAACCCTAACCCTAACCTTAATCCTAACCTTAACCCTAACCCTAACCCTAAGAGGCCTAACCCTAAACGTAACTCTAAACCTCAGCTGTGCATGGCATGCACTTAACCGTAACCGTAACCGTAACCGTAACCGTAACCGTAACCCTAACCCTAACCCTAACCCTAACCCTGACCCTAAGAGGCCTAACCCAAAACGGAACTCTAAACCTCAGCTGTGCATGGCATGCAGTTAACCCTAACCCTAACCCTAACTCTAACCCTAACCCTAACCCTATTCCTAACCTTAACCCTAACCCTAACCCTAAGAGGCCTAACCCTAAACGCAACTCTAAACCTCAGCTGTGCATGGCATGCACTTAACCGTAACCGTAACCATAACCGTAACCGTAACCGTAACCCTAACCCTAACCCTAACCCTAACCCTAACCCTAACCCTAACGCTAACCCTAAACCTAACCCTAACCCTAACCCTAACCCTAAACCTAACCTTAACCCTGACCCTAACCCTAACCCTAACCCTAAACCTAACCTTAACCCTGACCCTTAGAGGCCTAACCCTAAACGCAACTCTAAACCTCAGCTGTGCATGGCATGCAGTTAACCCTAACCCTAACCCTAACCCTAACCCTAAACCTAACCTTAACCCTGACCCTAACCCTAACCCTAACCCTAAACCTAACCTTAACCCTGACCCTTAGAGGCCTAACCCAAAACGGAACTCTAAACCTCAGCTGTGCATGGCATGCAGTTAACCCTAACCCTAACCCTAACTCTAACCCTAACCCTAACCCTATTCCTAACCTTAACCCTAACCCTAACCCTAAGAGGCCTAACCCTAAACGCAACTCTAAACCTCAGCTGTGCATGGCATGCACTTAACCGTAACCGTAACCATAACCGTAACCGTAACCGTAACCCTAACCCTAACCCTAACCCTAACCCTAACCCTAACCCTAACCCTAACCCTAACCCTAACCCTAACCCTAAACCTAACCTTAACCCTGACCCTTAGAGGCCTAACCCTAAACGCAACTCTAAACCTCAGCTGTGCATGGCATGTAGGAAACCCTAACCCTTACCCTAACCCTAACCTTAAACCTAACGCTAACCCTAACCCTAACCCTGACCCTAAGAGGCCTAACCCAAAACGGAACTCTAAACCTCAGCTGTGCTTGGCATGTACCTAACCCTAACCCTAACCCTAACCCTAACCCTAACCCTAACCCTAACCCTAACCCTAACCTTAACCCTAACCGTAACCCTATGTTACCTAACCCAAAACGGAACTCTAAACCTCAGCTGTGCATGGCATGCACTTAACCCTAACCCTAAACCTAACCCTAACCCTAACCCTAAACTTAACCCTAACCCTAAGAGACCTAACCCTAAACGGAACTCTAAACCTCAGCTGTGCAGGGCAGGTACATAACCCTAACCCTAACCCTAACCCTAACCCTAACCCTAACCCTAACCCTAAACCTAACCCTAATCCTGACCCTAAGAGGCCTAACCAAAAACGGAACTCTAAACCTCAGCTGTGCATGGCATGTACCTAACCCTAACCCTAACCCTAACCCTAACCCTAACCCGAACCCTAACCCTAACCCGAACCCTAACCCTAACCCTAATCCTGACCCTAAGAGGCCTAACCCTAAACGCAACTCTAAACCTCAGCTGTGCATGGCATGTACGTAACCCTAACCCTAACCCTAACGCTAACCCTAACCCTAACCCTAACCCTAACCCTAACCTTAACCCTAACCCTAAGAGGCCTAACCCTAAACGCAACTCTAAACCGCAGCTGTGCATGGCATGTAGGAAACCCTAACCCTAACCCTAACCCTAACCTTAACCCTAACGCTAACCCTAACCCTAACCCTGACCCTAAGAGGCCTAACCCTAAACGGAAGTCTAAACCTCAGCTGTGCATGGCATGCACTTAACCCTAACCCTAACCCTAACCCTAACCCTAACCCTAACCCTAACCCTAACCCTAACGCTAACCCTAACCCTAACTCTAATCCTGACCCTAAGGGGCCTAACACTTGACGGAACTCTAAACCTCAGCTTTGCATGGCATGTACATAACCCTAACCCTAACCCTAACCCTAACCCTAACCCTAACCCTAACCCTAACCCTAACCCTAATCCTAACACTAACCCTGACCCTAAGAGGCCTAACCCAAAACGGAACCCTAAACCTCAGCTGTGCATTGCATGCCCTTAACCCTAACCCTAACCCTAACCCTAACCCTAACCCTAACCCTAACCCTAACCCTAACCCTAACTCTAATCCTGACCCTATGGGGCCTACCCCTTGACGGAACTCTAAACCTCAGCTGTGCATGGCATGTACATAACCCTAACCCTAACCCTAACCCTAACCCTAACCCTAACCCTTACCCTAACCCTAACCCTAAGAGGCCTAACCCTAAACGCAACTCTAAACCTCAGCTGTGCATGGCATGTACGTAACCCTAACCCTAACCCTAAACCTAACCCTAACCCTGACCCTAAGAGGCCTAACACAAAACGGAACTCTAAACCTCAGCTGTGCATGCCATGCACTTAACCCTAACCCTAACCCTAACCCTAACCCTAACCCTAACCCTAACCCTAACCCTAACCCTAAACCTAACCCTAACCGTAACCCTAACCCTAACCCTGACCCTAAGGGTCCTAACCCTTGACGGAACTCTAAACCTCAGCTGTGCATGGCATGTACATAACCCTAACCCTAACCCTAACCCTAACCCTAACCCTGCCCCTAAGAGGCTGAACCCAAAACGGAACTCTAAACGTCAGCTGTGCATGGCATGTACCTAACCCTAACCCTAACCCTAACCCTAACCCTAACCCTAACCCTAATCCTAAACCTAACCCTAATCCTGACCCTAAGATTCCTAACCCTAGACGGAACTCTAAACCTCAGCTGTGCATGGCAGGTACATAACCCTAAACCTAACCCTAACCCTAACCCTAACCCTAACCCTAAACCTAACCCTAACCCTGACCCTAAGAGGCCTAACCCTTGACGGAACTCTAAACCTCAGCTGTGCATGGCATGTACCTAACCCTAACCCTAAACCTAACCCTAACCCTAACCCTAACCCTAACCCTAACCCTAACCCTAACCCTAATCCTAACACTAACCCTGACCCTAAGAGGCCTAACCCAAAACGGAACCCTAAACCTCAGCTGTGCATTGCATGCCCTTAACCCTAACCCTAACCCTAACCCTAACCCTAACCCTAACGCTAACCCTAACCCTAACTCTAATCCTGACCCTAAGGGGCCTAACACTTGACGGAACTCTAAACCTCAGCTTTGCATGGCATGTACATAACCCTAAACCTAACCCTAACCCTAACCCTAACCCTAACCCTAACCCTAACCCTAACCCTAATCCTAACACTAACCCTGACCCTAAGAGGCCTAACCCAAAACGGAACCCTAAACCTCAGCTGTGCATTGCATGCCCTTAACCCTAACCCTAACCCTAACCCTAACCCTAACCCTAACCCTAACCCTAACCCTAACCCTAACTCTAATCCTGACCCTATGGGGCCTACCCCTTGACGGAACTCTAAACCTCAGCTGTGCATGGCATGTACATAACCCTAACCCTAACCCTAACCCTAACCCTAACCCTAACCCTTACCCTAACCCTAACCCTAAGAGGCCTAACCCTAAACGCAACTCTAAACCTCAGCTGTGCATGGCATGTACGTAACCCTAACCCTAACCCTAAACCTAACCCTAACCCTGACCCTAAGAGGCCTAACACAAAACGGAACTCTAAACCTCAGCTGTGCATGCCATGCACTTAACCCTAACCCTAACCCTAACCCTAACCCTAACCCTAACCCTAACCCTAACCCTAACCCTAAACCTAACCCTAACCGTAACCCTAACCCTAACCCTGACCCTAAGGGTCCTAACCCTTGACGGAACTCTAAACCTCAGCTGTGCATGGCATGTACATAACCCTAACCCTAACCCTAACCCTAACCCTAACCCTGCCCCTAAGAGGCTGAACCCAAAACGGAACTCTAAACGTCAGCTGTGCATGGCATGTACCTAACCCTAACCCTAACCCTAACCCTAACCCTAACCCTAACCCTAATCCTAAACCTAACCCTAATCCTGACCCTAAGATTCCTAACCCTAGACGGAACTCTAAACCTCAGCTGTGCATGGCAGGTACATAACCCTAAACCTAACCCTAACCCTAACCCTAACCCTAACCCTAAACCTAACCCTAACCCTGACCCTAAGAGGCCTAACCCTTGACGGAACTCTAAACCTCAGCTGTGCATGGCATGTACCTAACCCTAACCCTAAACCTAACCCTAACCCTAACCCTAACCCTAACCCTAACCCTAACCCTAACCCTAACCCTAACCCTAAGAGGCCTAACCCAAAACGGAACTCTGAACCTCAGCTGTTCTTGGCATGTACCTAACCCTAACCCTAACCCTAACCCTAACCCTAACCGTAACCCTAACCCTAACCCTAAACCTAACCCTAACCCTAACCCTAACCCTAACCCTAACCCTAACCCTAACCCTGACCCTAAGAGGCCTAACCCAAAACGGAACTCTAAACCTCAGCTGTGCTTGGCATGTACCTAACCCTAACCCTAACACTAACCCTAACCCTAACCCTAACCCTAACCTTAACCCTAACCCTAACCCTAAGTGATCTAACCCAAAACGGAACTCTAAACCTCAGCTGTGCATGGCATGCACTTAACCCTAACCCTAACCCTAACCCTAACCCTAACCTTAACCCTAACCCTAAGAGGCCTAACCCTAAACGCAACTCTAAACCACAGCTGTGCTTGGCATGTACCTAACCCTAACCCTAACCCTAACCCTAACCCTAACCCTAACCTTAACCCTAACTTTAACCCTAAGTGATCTAACCCAAAACGGAACTCTAAACCTCAGCTGTGCTTGGCATGTACCTAACCCTAACCCTAACCCTAACCCTAACCCTAACCCTAACCTTAACCCTAACTTTAACCCTAAGTGATCTAACCCAAAACGGAACTCTAAACCTCAGCTGTGCATGGCATGCACTTAACCCTAACCCTAACCCTAACCCTAACCCTAACCCTAACCTTAACCCTAACCCTAAGAGTCCTAACCCTAAACGCAACTCTAAACCACAGCTGTGCATGGCATGTACGTAACCCTAACCCTAACCCTAACCCTAACCCTAACCCTAAACTTAACCCTAACCCTAAGAGACCTAACCCTAAACGGAACTCTAAACCTCAGCTGTGCAGGGCAGTTACATAACCCTAACCCTAACCCTAACCCTAACACTAACCCTAACCCTAACCCTAACCCTAAACCTAACCCTAATCCTGACCCTAAGAGGCCTAACCCTTGACGGAACTCTAAACCTCAGCTGTGCATGGCATGTACCTAACCCTAACCCTAACCCTAACCCTAACCCTAACCCTAACCCTAACCCGAACCCTAACCCTAACCCTAAACCTGACCCTAAGAGGCCTAACCCTAAACGCAACTCTAAACCTCAGCTGTGCATGGCATGTACGTAACCCTAACCCTAACCCTACACCCTAACCCTAACCCTAACCCTAACCCTAACCCTAACCCTAACCCTGACCCTAAGAGTCCTAACCCAAAACGGAACAAAAACCTCAGCTGTGCATTGCATGCAGTTAACACTAACCCTAACCCTAACCCTAACCCTAACCTTAACCCTAACCCTAACCCTAAGTGACCTAACCCAAAACGGAACTCTAAACCTCAGCTGTGCATGGCATGCACTTAACCCTAAACCTAACCCTAACCCTAACCCTAACCTTAACCCTAACCTTAAGAGGCCTAACCCTAAACGCAACTCTAAACCTCAGCTGTGCATGGCATGTACCTAACCCTAACCCTAACCCTAACCCTAACCCTAACCCTAACCCTAACCCTAACCCTAACCCTAACCCTAACCCTAAACTTAACCCTAACCCTAAGAGACCTAACCCTAAACGGAACTCTAAACATCAGATGTGCATGGCATGTACGTAACCCTAACCCTAACCCTAACCCTAACCCTAACCCTAACCATAACCCTAACCCTAATCCTAAACCTAACCCTAATCCTGACCCTAAGAGTCCTACCCTAGACGGAACTCCAAACCTCAGCTGTGCATGGCAGGTACATAACCCTAACCCTAACCCTAACCCTAACCCTAACCCTAACCCTAACCCTAACCCTAACCCTAAACCTAACCCTAACCCTGACCCTAAGAGGCCTAACCCTTGACGGAACTCTATAACCTCAGCTGTGCATGGCATGTACCTAACCCTAACCCTTACCCTAACCCTAATCCTAACCCTAACCCTAACCCTAACGCTAACCCTAACCCTAACCCTAACCCTAACCCTAACCCTAACCCTGACCCTAAGAGGCCTAACCCAAAACGGAACTCTAAACCTCAGCTGTGCTTGGCATGTACCTAACCCTAACCCTAACCCTAACCCTAACCCTAACCCTAACCCTAACCTTAACCCTAACCCTAACCCTAAGTGACCTAACCCAAAACGGAACTCTAAACCTCAGCTGTGCATGGCATGCACTTAACCCTAACCCTAACCCTAACCCTAACCCTAACCCTAACCCTAACCCTAACCCTAACCCTAAGAGGCCTAACCCTAAACGCAACTCTAAACCACAGCTGTGCATGGCATGTACGTAACCCTAACCCTAACCCTAACCCTTACCCTAACCCTAACCCTAACCCTGACCCTAACCCTAAACTTAATCCTAACCCTAAGATACCTAACCCTAAACGGAACTCTAAACCTCAGCTGTGCAGGGCAGGTACATAACCCTAACCCTAACCCTAACCCTAACCCTAAACCTAAACCTAACCCTAATCCTGACCCTAAGAGGCCTAACCCTTGACGGAACTCTAACCCTCAGCTGTGCATGGCATGTACCTAACCCTAACCCTAACCCTAACCCTAACCCTAACCCGCACCCTAACCCTAACCCTAATCCTGACCCTAAGAGGCCTAACCCTAAACGCAACTCTAAACCTCAGCTGTGCATGGCATGTACGTAACCCTAACCCTAACCCTAACCCTAACCCTAACCCTAACCCTAACGCTAACCCTAACCCTGACCCTAAGAGTACTAACCCAAAACGGAACTCTAAACCTCAGCTGTGCATGGCATGCAGTTAACACTAACCCTAACCCTAACCCTAACCCTAACCCTAACCCTAACCCTAAGTGACCTAACCCAAAACGGAACTCTAAACCTCAGCTGTGCATGGCATGCACTTAACCCTAACCCTAACCCTAACCCTAACCCTAACCTTAACCCTAACCCTAAGAGGCCTAACCGTAAACGCAACTCTAAACCTCAGCTGTGCATGGCATGTACGTAACCCTAACCCTAACCCTAACCCTAACCTTAACCCGAACCCTAACCCTAACCCTAACCCTGACCCTAAGAGGCCTAACCCTTGACGGAACTCTAAACCTCAGCTGTGCATGGCATGTACGTAACCCTAACCCTAACCCTAACCCTAACCCTAACCCTAACCCTAACCCTAACTTTAACCCTAACCCTAACCCTAACCCTGACGCTAAGAGGCCTAACCCAAAACGGAACTCTAAACCTCAGCTGTGCATGGCATGTACGTAACTCTAACCCTAACCCTAACCCTAACCCTAACCCTAACCTTAACCCTAACCCTAAGAGGCCTAACCCTAAAGGCAACTCTAAACCTCAGCTGTGCATGGCATGTAGGTAACCCTAACACTAAACCTAACCCTAACCCTAACCCTAACCCTAACCCTAACCCTAACCCTAACCCTAACCTTAACCCTAACCCTAACCTTAACCCTAACCCTAAGAGGCCTAGCCCTAAACGCAACTCTAAACCTCAGCTGTGCATGGCATGTAGGTAACCCTAACACTAACCCTAACCCTAACCCTAACCCTAAACCTAACCCTAACCCTGACCCTAAGAGGCCTAACCCAAAACGGAACTCTAAACCTCAGCTGTGCTTGGCATGTACCTAACCCTAACCCTGACCCTAACCCTAACCCTAAGAGACCTAACCCTAAATGGAACTCAAAACCTCATCTGTGCTTGGCATGTACCTAACCCTAACCCTAACCCTAACTGTAACCCTAACCCTAACCCTAACCCTAACCCTAACCCTAACCCTAAGAGACCTAACCCTAAACGGAACTCTAAACCTCAGCTGTGCATGGCATGTACCTAACCCTAACCCTAACCCTAACCCTAACCCTAACCCTAACCCTAACCCTAACCCGAACCCTAACCCTAACCCTAATCCTGACCCTAAGAGGCCTAACCCTAAACGCAACTCTAAACCTCAGCTGTGCATGGCATGTACGTAACCCTAACCCTAACCCTACAACCTAACCCTAACCCTAACCCTAACCCTAACCCTAACCCTAACCCTGACCCTAAGAGTCCTAACCCAAAACGGAACAAAAACCTCAGCTGTGCATGGCATGCAGTTAACACTAACCCTAACCCTAACCCTAACCCTAAACCTTAACCCTAACCCTAACCCTAAGTGACCTAACCCAAAACGGAACTCTAAACCTCAGCTGTGCATGGCATGCACTTAACCCTAACCCTAACCCTAACCCTAACCCTAACCTTAACCCTAACCTTAAGAGGCCTAACCCTAAACGCAACTCTAAACCTCAGCTGTGCATGGCATGTACCTAACCCTAACCCTAACCCTAACCCTAACCCTAACCCTAACCCTAACCCTAACCCTAACCCTAACCCTAAACTTAACCCTAACCCTAAGAGACCTAACCCTAAACGGAACTCTAAACATCAGATGTGCATGGCATGTACGTAACCCTAACCCTAACCCTAACCCTAACCCTAACCCTAACCCTAACCCTAACCATAACCCTAACCCTAATCCTAAACCTAACCCTAATCCTGACCCTAAGAGTCCTAACCCTAGACGGAACTCCAAACCTCAGCTGTGCATGACAGGTACATAACCCTAACCCTAACCCTAACCCTAACCCTAACCCTAACCCTAACCCTAACCCTAACCCTAAACCTAACCTTAACCCTGACCCTAAGAGGCCTAACCCTTGACGGAACTCTATAACCTCAGCTGTGCATGGCATGTACCTAACCCTAACCCTTACCCTAACCCTAATCCTAACCCTAACCCTAACCCTAACGCTAACCCTAACCCTAACCCTAACCCTAACCCTAACCCTAACCCTGACCCTAAGAGGCCTAACCCAAAACGGAACTCTAAACCTCAGCTGTGCTTGGCATGTACCTAACCCTAACCCTAACCCTAACCCTAACCCTAACCCTAACCCTAACCTTAACCCTAACCCTAACCCTAAGTGACCTAACCCAAAACGGAACTCTAAACCTCAGCTGTGCATGGCATGCACTTAACCCTAACCCTAACCCTAACCCTAACCCTAACCCTAACCCTAACCCTAACCCTAACCCTAACCCTAAGAGGCCTAACCCTAAACGCAACTCTAAACCACAGCTGTGCATGGCATGTACGTAACCCTAACCCTAACCCTAACCCTTACCCTAACCCTAACCCTAACCCTGACCCTAACCCTAAACTTAATCCTAACCCTAAGAGACCTAACCCTAAACGGAACTCTAAACCTCAGCTGTGCAGGGCAGGTACATAACCCTAACCCTAACCCTAACCCTAACCCTAACCCTAAACCTAACCCTAATCCTGACCCTAAGAGGCCTAACCCTTGACGGA
>NW_026599604.1:1537500-1547500 GCF_023634155.1 Falco peregrinus
ACCTTAACCCTAACCCTAACCCTAAGTGACCTAACCCAAAACGGAACTCTAAACCTCAGCTGTGCATGGCATGCACTTAACCCTAAACCTAACCCTAACCCTAACCCTAAACTTAACCCTAACCTTAAGAGGCCTAACCCTAAACGCAACTCTAAACCTCAGCTGTGCATGGCATGTACCTAACCCTAACCCTAACCCTAACCCTAACCCTAACCCTAACCCTAACCCTAACCCTAACCCTAACCCTAAACTTAACCCTAACCCTAAGAGACCTAACCCTAAACGGAACTCTAAACATCAGATGTGCATGGCATGTACGTAACCCTAACCCTAACCCTAACCCTAACCCTAACCCTAACCCTAACCATAACCCTAACCCTAATCCTAAACCTAACCCTAATCCTGACCCTAAGAGTCGTAACCCTAGACGGAACTCCAAACCTCAGCTGTGCATGGCAGGTACATAACCCTAACCCTAACCCTAACCCTAACCCTAACCCTAACCCTAACCCTAACCCTAACCCTAACCCTAACCCTAAACCTAACCCTAACCCTGACCCTAAGAGGCCTAACCCTTGACGGAACTCTATAACCTCAGCTGTGCATGGCATGTACCTAACCCTAACCCTTACCCTAACCCTAATCCTAACCCTAACCCTAACCCTAACGCTAACCCTAACCCTAACCCTAACCCTAACCCTAACCCTAACCCTGACCCTAAGAGGCCTAACTCAAAACGGAACTCTAAACCTCAGCTGTGCTTTGCATGTACCTAACCCTAACCCTAACCCTAACCCTAACCCTAACCCTAACCCTAACCCTAACCTTAACCCTAACCCTAACCCTAAGTGACCTAACCCAAAACGGAACTCTAAACCTCAGCTGTGCATGGCATGCACTTAACCCTAACCCTAACCCTAACCCTAACCCTAACCCTAACCCTAACCCTAACCCTAAGAGGCCTAACCCTAAACGCAACTCTAAACCACAGCTGTGCATGGCATGTACGTAACCCTAACCCTAACCCTAACCCTTACCCTAACCCTAACCCTAACCCTGACCCTAACCCTAAACTTAATCCTAACCCTAAGATACCTAACCCTAAACGGAACTCTAAACCTCAGCTGTGCAGGGCAGGTACATAACCCTAACCCTAACCCTAACCCTAACCCTAACCCTAAACCTAAACCTAACCCTAATCCTGACCCTAAGAGGCCTAACCCTTGACGGAACTCTAACCCTCAGCTGTGCATGGCATGTACCTAACCCTAACCCTAACCCTAACCCTAACCCTAACCCGCACCCTAACCCTAACCCTAATCCTGACCCTAAGAGGCCTAACCCTAAACGCAACTCTAAACCTCAGCTGTGCATGGCATGTACGTAACCCTAACCCTAACCCTAACCCTAACCCTAACCCTAACCCTAACGCTAACCCTAACCCTGACCCTAAGAGTACTAACCCAAAACGGAACTCTAAACCTCAGCTGTGCATGGCATGCAGTTAACACTAACCCTAACCCTAACCCTAACCCTAACCCTAACCTTAACCCTAACTTTAACCCTAAGTGATCTAACCCAAAACGGAACTCTAAACCTCAGCTGTGCATGGCATGCACTTAACCCTAACCCTAACCCTAACCCTAACCCTAACCCTAACCTTAACCCTAACCCTAAGAGGCCTAACCCTAAACGCAACTCTAAACCACAGCTGTGCATGGCATGTACGTAACCCTAACCCTAACCCTAACCCTAACCCTAACCCTAAACTTAACCCTAACCCTAAGAGACCTAACCCTAAACGGAACTCTAAACCTCAGCTGTGCAGGGCAGTTACATAACCCTAACCCTAACCCTAACCCTAACCCTAACCCTAACCCTAACCCTAACCCTAAACCTAACCCTAATCCTGACCCTAAGAGGCCTAACCCTTGACGGAACTCTAAACCTCAGCTGTGCATGGCATGTACCTAACCCTAACCCTAACCCTAACCCTAACCCTAACCCTAACCCTAACCCGAACCCTAACCCTAACCCTAATCCTGACCCTAAGAGGCCTAACCCTAAACGGAACTCTAAACCTCAGCTGTGCATGGCATGTACGTAACCCTAACCCTAACCCTACACCCTAACCCTAACCCTAACCCTAACCCTAACCCTAACCCTAACCCTGACCCTAAGAGTCCTAACTCAAAACGGAACAAATACCTCAGCTGTGCATGGCATGCAGTTAACACTAACCCTAACCCTAACCCTAACCCTAACCTTAACCCTAACCCTAACCCTAAGTGACCTAACCCAAAACGGAACTCTAAACCTCAGCTGTGCATGGCATGCACTTAACCCTAAACCTAACCCTAACCCTAACCCTAAACTTAACCCTAACCTTAAGAGGCCTAACCCTAAACGCAACTCTAAACCTCAGCTGTGCATGGCATGTACCTAACCCTAACCCTAACCCTAACCCTAACCCTAACCCTAACCCTAACCCTAACCCTAACCCTAACCCTAACCCTAAACTTAACCCTAACCCTAAGAGACCTAACCCTAAACGGAACTCTAAACATCAGATGTGCATGGCATGTACGTAACCCTAACCCTAACCCTAACCCTAACCCTAACCCTAACCCTAACCATAACCCTAACCCTAATCCTAAACCTAACCCTAATCCTGACCCTAAGAGTCCTAACCCTAGACGGAACTCCAAACCTCAGCTGTGCATGGCAGGTACATAACCCTAACCCTAACCCTAACCCTAACCCTAACCCTAACCCTAACCCTAACCCTAACCCTAACCCTAACCCTAAACCTAACCCTAACCCTGACCCTAAGAGGCCTAACCCTTGACGGAACTCTATAACCTCAGCTGTGCATGGCATGTACCTAACCCTAACCCTTACCCTAACCCTAATCCTAACCCTAACCCTAACCCTAACGCTAACCCTAACCCTAACCCTAACCCTAACCCTAACCCTAACCCTAACCCTAAGAGGCCTAACCCTAAACGCAACTCTAAACCACAGCTGTGCATGGCATGTACGTAACCCTAACCCTAACCCTAACCCTTACCCTAACCCTAACCCTAACCCTGACCCTAACCCTAAACTTAATCCTAACCCTAAGATACCTAACCCTAAACGGAACTCTAAACCTCAGCTGTGCAGGGCAGGTACATAACCCTAACCCTAACCCTAACCCTAACCCTAACCCTAATCCTAAACCTAACCCTAATCCTGACCCTAAGAGTCGTAACCCTAGACGGAACTCCAAACCTCAGCTGTGCATGGCAGGTACATAACCCTAACCCTAACCCTAACCCTAACCCTAACCCTAACCCTAACCCTAACCCTAACCCTAACCCTAAACCTAACCCTAACCCTGACCCTAAGAGGCCTAACCCTTGACGGAACTCTATAACCTCAGCTGTGCATGGCATGTACCTAACCCTAACCCTTACCCTAACCCTAATCCTAACCCTAACCCTAACCCTAACGCTAACCCTAACCCTAACCCTAACCCTAACCCTAACCCTAACCCTGACCCTAAGAGGCCTAACTCAAAACGGAACTCTAAACCTCAGCTGTGCTTTGCATGTACCTAACCCTAACCCTAACCCTAACCCTAACCCTAACCCTAACCTTAACCCTAACCCTAACCCTAAGTGACCTAACCCAAAACGGAACTCTAAACCTCAGCTGTGCATGGCATGCACTTAACCCTAACCCTAACCCTAACCCTAACCCTAACCCTAACCCTAACCCTAACCCTAAGAGGCCTAACCCTAAACGCAACTCTAAACCACAGCTGTGCATGGCATGTACGTAACCCTAACCCTAACCCTAACCCTTACCCTAACCCTAACCCTAACCCTGACCCTAACCCTAAACTTAATCCTAACCCTAAGATACCTAACCCTAAACGGAACTCTAAACCTCAGCTGTGCAGGGCAGGTACATAACCCTAACCCTAACCCTAACCCTAACCCTAACCCTAAACCTAAACCTAACCCTAATCCTGACCCTAAGAGGCCTAACCCTTGACGGAACTCTAACCCTCAGCTGTGCATGGCATGTACCTAACCCTAACCCTAACCCTAACCCTAACCCTAACCCGCACCCTAACCCTAACCCTAATCCTGACCCTAAGAGGCCTAACCCTAAACGCAACTCTAAACCTCAGCTGTGCATGGCATGTACGTAACCCTAACCCTAACCCTAACCCTAACCCTAACCCTAACCCTAACGCTAACCCTAACCCTGACCCTAAGAGTACTAACCCAAAACGGAACTCTAAACCTCAGCTGTGCATGGCATGCAGTTAACACTAACCCTAACCCTAACCCTAACCCTAACCCTAACCTTAACCCTAACTTTAACCCTAAGTGATCTAACCCAAAACGGAACTCTAAACCTCAGCTGTGCATGGCATGCACTTAACCCTAACCCTAACCCTAACCCTAACCCTAACCCTAACCTTAACCCTAACCCTAAGAGGCCTAACCCTAAACGCAACTCTAAACCACAGCTGTGCATGGCATGTACGTAACCCTAACCCTAACCCTAACCCTAACCCTAACCCTAAACTTAACCCTAACCCTAAGAGACCTAACTTTAAACGGAACTCTAAACCTCAGCTGTGCAGGGCAGTTACATAACCCTAACCCTAACCCTAACCCTAACCCTAACCCTAACCCTAACCCTAACCCTAAACCTAACCCTAATCCTGACCCTAAGAGGCCTAACCCTTGACGGAACTCTAAACCTCAGCTGTGCATGGCATGTACCTAACCCTAACCCTAACCCTAACCCTAACCCTAACCCTAACCCTAACCCTAACCCGAACCCTAACCCTAACCCTAATCCTGACCCTAAGAGGCCTAACCCTAAACGCAACTCTAAACCTCAGCTGTGCATGGCATGTACGTAACCCTAACCCTAACCCTACACCCTAACCCTAACCCTAACCCTAACCCTAACCCTAACCCTAACCCTGACCCTAAGAGTCCTAACCCAAAACGGAACAAATACCTCAGCTGTGCATGGCATGCAGTTAACACTAACCCTAACCCTAACCCTAACCCTAACCTTAACCCTAACCCTAACCCTAAGTGACCTAACCCAAAACGGAACTCTAAACCTCAGCTGTGCATGGCATGCACTTAACCCTAAACCTAACCCTAACCCTAACCCTAAACTTAACCCTAACCTTAAGAGGCCTAACCCTAAACGCAACTCTAAACCTCAGCTGTGCATGGCATGTACCTAACCCTAACCCTAACCCTAACCCTAACCCTAACCCTAACCCTAACCCTAACCCTAACCCTAACCCTAACCCTAAACTTAACCCTAACCCTAAGAGACCTAACCCTAAACGGAACTCTAAACATCAGATGTGCATGGCATGTACGTAACCCTAACCCTAACCCTAACCCTAACCCTAACCCTAACCCTAACCATAACCCTAACCCTAATCCTAAACCTAACCCTAATCCTGACCCTAAGAGTCCTAACCCTAGACGGAACTCCAAACCTCAGCTGTGCATGGCAGGTACATAACCCTAACCCTAACCCTAACCCTAACCCTAACCCTAACCCTAACCCTAACCCTAACCCTAACCCTAAACCTAACCCTAACCCTGACCCTAAGAGGCCTAACCCTTGACGGAACTCTATAACCTCAGCTGTGCATGGCATGTACCTAACCCTAACCCTTACCCTAACCCTAATCCTAACCCTAACCCTAACCCTAACGCTAACCCTAACCCTAACCCTAACCCTAACCCTAACCCTAACCCTGACCCTAAGAGGCCTAACTCAAAACGGAACTCTAAACCTCAGCTGTGCTTTGCATGTACCTAACCCTAACCCTAACCCTAACCCTAACCCTAACCCTAACCCTAACCTTAACCCTAACCCTAACCCTAAGTGACCTAACCCAAAACGGAACTCTAAACCTCAGCTGTGCATGGCATGCACTTAACCCTAACCCTAACCCTAACCCTAACCCTAACCCTAACCCTAACCCTAACCCTAAGAGGCCTAACCCTAAACGCAACTCTAAACCACAGCTGTGCATGGCATGTACGTAACCCTAACCCTAACCCTAACCCTTACCCTAACCCTAACCCTAACCCTGACCCTAACCCTAAACTTAATCCTAACCCTAAGATACCTAACCCTAAACGGAACTCTAAACCTCAGCTGTGCAGGGCAGGTACATAACCCTAACCCTAACCCTAACCCTAACCCTAACCCTAAACCTAAACCTAACCCTAATCCTGACCCTAAGAGGCCTAACCCTTGACGGAACTCTAACCCTCAGCTGTGCATGGCATGTACCTAACCCTAACCCTAACCCTAACCCTAACCCTAACCCGCACCCTAACCCTAACCCTAATCCTGACCCTAAGAGGCCTAACCCTAAACGCAACTCTAAACCTCAGCTGTGCATGGCATGTACGTAACCCTAACCCTAACCCTAACCCTAACCCTAACCCTAACCCTAACGCTAACCCTAACCCTGACCCTAAGAGTACTAACCCAAAACGGAACTCTAAACCTCAGCTGTGCATGGCATGCAGTTAACACTAACCCTAACCCTAACCCTAACCCTAACCCTAACCCTAACCCTAAGTGACCTAACCCAAAACGGAACTCTAAACCTCAGCTGTGCATGGCATGCACTTAACCCTAACCCTAACCCTAACCCTAACCCTAACCTTAACCCTAACCCTAAGAGGCCTAACCCTAAACGCAACTCTAAACCTCAGCTGTGCATGGCATGTACGTAACCCTAACCCTAACCCTAACCCTAACCTTAACCCGAACCCTAACCCTAACCCTAACCCTGACCCTAAGAGGCCTAACCCTTGACGGAACTCTAAACCTCAGCTGTGCATGGCATGTACGTAACCCTAACCCTAACCATAACCCTGACGCTAAGAGGCCTAACCCAAAACGGAACTCTAAACCTCAGCTGTGCATGGCATGTACGTAACCCTAACCCTAACCCTAACCCTAACCCTAACCCTAACCCTAACCTTAACCCTAACCCTAAGAGGCCTAACCCTAAACGCAACTCTAAACCTCAGCTGTGCATGGCATGTAGGTAACCCTAACACTAACCCTAACCCTAACCCTAACCCTAAACCTAACCCTAACCCTAACCCTGACCCTAAGAGGCCTAACCCAAAACGGAACTCTAAACCTCAGCTGTGCTTGGCATGTACCTAACCCTAACCCTAACCCTAACCTTAACCCTAACCCTAACCCTAAGTGATCTAACCCAAAATGGAACTCTAAACCTCAGCTGTGCATGGCATGCACTTAACCCTAACCCTAACCCTAACCCTAACCCTAACCCTAACCTTAACCCTAACCCTAAGAGTCCTAACCCTAAACGCAACTCTAAACCACAGCTGTGCAGGGCAGGTACGTAACCCTAACCCTAACCCTAACCCTAACCCTAACCCTAACCCTAACCCTAACCCTAAACTTAACCCTAACCCTAAGAGACCTAACCCTAAACGGAACTCTAAACCTCAGCTGTGCAGGGCAGGTACATAACCCTAACCCTAACCCTAACCCTAACACTAACCCTAACCCTAACCCTAACCCTAAACCTAAACCTAATCCTGACCCTAAGAGGCCTAACCCTTGACGGAACTCTAAACCTCAGCTGTGCATGGCATGTACCTAACCCTAAGCCTAACCCTAACCCTAACCCTAACCCTAACCCGAACCCTAACCCTAACCCTAATCCTGACCCTAAGAGGCCTAACCCTAAACGCAACTCTAAACCTCAGCTGTGCATGGCATGTACGTAACCCTAACCCTAACCCTACACCCTAACCCTAACCCTAACCCTAACCCTAACCCTAACCCTAACCCTGACCCTAAGAGTCCTAACCCAAAATGGAACAAAAACCTCAGCTGTGCATGGCATGCAGTTAACACTAACCCTAACCCTAACCCTAACCCTAACCCTAACCTTAACCCTAACCTTAAGAGGCCTAACCCTAAACGCAACTCTAAACCTCAGCTGTGCATGGCATGTACCTAACCCTAACCCTAACCCTAACCCTAACCCTAACCCTAACCCTAACCCTAACCCTAACCCTAACCCTAACCCTAACCCTAACCCTAACCCTAAGAGGCCTAACCCTAAACGCAACTCTAAACCACAGCTGTGCATGGCATGTACGTAACCCTAACCCTTACCCTAACCCTAACCCTAACCGTAAACCTAACCCTAACCCTAACCCTGACCCTAAGAGGCCTAACCCTAGACGGAACTCTAAACCTCAGCTGTGCTTGGCATGTACCTAACCCTAACCCTAACCCTAACCCTAACCCTAACCCTAACCTTAACCCTAACCTTAACCCTCAGTGATCTAACCCAAAACGGAACTCTAAACCTCACCTGTGCATGGCATGCACTTAACCCTAACCCTAACCCTAACCCTAACCCTAACTCTAATCCTGACCCTAAGGGGCCTAACCCTTGACGGAACTCTAAACCTCAGCTGTGCATGTCATGTACATAACCCTAACCCTAACCCTAACCCTAACCCTAACCTTAACCCTAACGCTAACCCTAACCCTAACCCTGACCCTAAGAGGCCTAACCCAAAACGGAACTCTAAACCTCAGCTGTGCATGGCATGCACTTAACCCTAACCCTAACCCTAACCCTAACCCTAACCCTAACCCTAACCCTAACCCTAACCCTAACGCTAACCCTAACCCTAACTCTAATCCTGACCCTAAGGGGCCTAACCCTTGACGGAACTCTAAACCTCAGCTGTGCATGTCATGTACATAACCCTAACCCTAACCCTAACCCTAACCCTAACCCTAACCCTAACCCTAATCCTAACACTAACCCTGACCCTAAGAGGCCTAACCCAAAACGGAACTTTAAACCTCAGCTGTGCATTGCATGCACTTAACCCTAACCCTAACCCTAACCCTAACGCTAACCCTAACCCTAACTCTAATCCTGACCCTAAGGGGCCTAACCCTTTACGGAACTCTAAACCTCAGCTGTGCATGTCATGTACATAACCCTAACCCTAACCCTAACCCTAACCCTAACCCTAACCCTAAACCTAACGCTAACCCTAAGAGGCCTAACCCTAAACGCAACTCTAAACCTCAGCTGTGCATGGCATGTACGTAACCCTAAACCTAACCCTAACCCTAACCCTAATGCTGACCCTAAGAGGCCTAACACAAAACAGAACTCTAAACCTCAGCTGTGCATGGCATGCACTTAACCCTAACCCTAACCCTAACCCGAACCCTAACCCTAACCCTAATCCTGACCCTAAGAGGCCTAACCCAAAACGGAACTCTAAACCTCAGCTGTGCATGGCATGTACGTAACCCTAACCCTAACCCTAACCCTAACCCTAACCCTAACCCTAACCCTAACCCTAACCCTAAGTGACCTAACCCTAAACGCAACTCTAAACCTCAGCTGTGCATGGCATGCACTTAACCCTAACCCTAACCCTAACCCTAACCCTAACCCTAACCCTAACCCTAACCCTAACCCTGACCCTAAGAGGCCTAACACTAAACGCAACTCTAAACCTCAGCTGTGCATGGCATGTACCTAACCCTAACCCTAACCCTAACCCTAACCCTAACCCTAACCCTAACCCTAACCCTAACCTTAACCCTAACCCTAAGAGGCCTAACCCTAAACGGAACTCTAAACCTCAGCTGTGCATGGCATGTAGGTAACCCTAACACTAACCCTAACCCTAACCCTAACCCTAAACCTAACCCTAACCCTAACCCTGACCCTAAGAGGCCTAACCCTAGACGGAACTCTAAACCTCAGCTGTGCTTGGCATGTACCTAACCCTAACCCTAACCCTAACCCTAACCCTAACCCTAACCTTAACCCTAACCTTAACCCTAAGTGATCTAACCCAAAACAGAACTCTAAACCTCACCTGTGCATGGCATGCACTTAACCCTAACCCTAACC
>NW_026599604.1:1550000-1582500 GCF_023634155.1 Falco peregrinus
TCAGCTGTGCTTGGCATGTACCTAACCCTAACCCTAACCCTTGACCCTAACCCTAACCCTAACCCTAACCTTAACCCTAACCCTAACCCTAAGTGATCTAACCCAAAACGGAACTCTAAACCTCACCTGTGCATGGCATGCACTTAACCCTAACCCTAACCCTTACCCTAACCCTAACCTTAACCTTAACGCTAACCCTAAGAGGCCTAACCCTAAATGCAACTCTAAACCACAGCTGTGCATGGCATGTACGTAACCCTAACCCTTACCCTAACCCTAACCCTAACCTTAACCCTAACCCTAACCCTAAACTTAACCCTAACCCTAAGAGACCTAACCCTAAACGGAACTCTAAACCTCAGCTGTGCAGGGCAGGTACATAACCCTAACCCTAACCCTAACCCTAACCCTAACCCTAACCCTAACCCTAACCCTGACCCTAAGAGGCCTAACCCTAGACGGAACTCTAAACCTCAGCTGTGCATGGCATGCACTTAACCCTAATCCTAACCCTAACCCTAACCCTAACCCTAACCCTAACCCTAACCCTAACCCTAACCCTAACCCTAAACCTAACCTTAACCGTAACCCTAAGAGGCCTAACCCTAAACGCAACTCTAAACCTCAGCTGTGCATGGCATGTACGTAACCCTAACCCTAACCCTAACCCTAACCCTAACCCGAACCCTAACCCTAATCCTGACCCTAAGGGTCCTAACCCTTGACGGAACTCTAAACCTCAGCTGTGCATGGCATGTACATAACCCTAACCCTAACCCTAACCCTAAGAGGCCTAACCCTAAATGCAACTCTAAACCTCAGCTGTGCATGGCATGTACGTAACCCTAACCCTAACCCTAACCCTAACCCTAACCCTAACCCTAACCCTGACCCTAAGAGGCCGAACCCAAAACGGAACTCTAAACCTCAGTTGTGCATGGCATGTACCTAACCCTAACCCTAACCCTAACCCTAACCCTAACCCTAATCCTAAACCTAACCCTAACCCTGACCCTAAGAGGACTAACCCTAGACGCAACTCTAAACCTCAGCTGTGCATGGCAGGTACATAACCCTAACCCTAACCCTAACCCTAACCCTAACCCTAACCCTAACCCTAACCCTAAAACTAACCCTAATCCTGACCCTAAGAGGCCTAACCCTTGACGGAACTATAAACCTCAGCTGTGCATGGCATGTACCTAACCCCAACCCTAACCCTAACCCTAACCCTAACCCTAACCCTAACCCTAACCCTAACCCTGACCCTAAGAGGCCTAACCCAAAACGGAACTCTAAACCTCAGCTGTGCATGGCATGCAGTTAACCCTAACCCTAACCCTAACCCTAACCCTAACCCTAATCCTAACCTTAACCCTAACCCTAACCCTAACCCTAACGCTAACCCTAACCCTAACTCTAATCCTGACCCTAAGGGGCCTAACCCTTGACGGAACTCTAAACCTCAGCTGTGCATGGCATGCACTTAACCCTAACCCTAACCCTAACCCTAACCCTAACCCTAACCCTAACCCTAACCCTAACCCTAACGCTAACCCTAACCCTAACTCTAATCCTGACCCTAAGGGGCCTAACCCTTGACGGAACTCTAAACCTCAGCTGTGCATGTCATGTACATAACCCTAACCCTAACCCTAACCCTAACCCTAACCCTAACCCTAACCCTAATCCTAACACTAACCCTGACCCTAAGAGGCCTAACCCAAAACGGAACTCTAAACCTCAGCTGTGCATTGCATGCACTTAACCCTAACCCTAACCCTTACCCTAACCCTAACCCTAACCCTAACTCTAATCCTGACCGTATTGGGCCTACCCCTTTCGAAACTCTAAACCTCAGCTGTGCATGGCATGTACATAACCCTAACCCTAACCCTAACCCTAACCCTAACCCTAACCCTAACCCTAACGCTAACCCTAAGAGGCCTAACCCTAAACGCAACTCTAAACCTCAGCTGTGCATGGCATGTACGTAACATTAACCCTAACCCTTACCCTAACCCTAATCCTAACGCTAACCCTAACCCTAACGCTAACCCGAACCCTAACCCTAACCCTTATCCTGACCCTAAGAGGCCTAACCCTAAATGCAACTCTAAACCTCAGCTGTGCATGGCATGTACCTAACCCTATACCCTAAACCTAAGCCTAACCCTAACCCTAACCCTAACCCTGACCCTAAGAGGCCTAACCCAAAACGGAACTCTAAACCTCAGCTGTGCATGGCATGCAGTTAACACTAACCCTAACCCTAACCCTAACCCTAACCCTAACCCTAACCCTAACCCTAACCCTAACCCTAACCCTAAACCTAACCTTAACTGTAACCCTAAGAGGCCTAACCCTAAACGCAACTCTAAACCTCAGCTGTGCATGGCATGTACGTAACCCTAACCCTAACCCTAACCCTAACCCTAACCCTAACCCTAACCCTAACCCTAACCCTAATCCTGACCCTAAGGGTCCTAACCCTTGACGGAACTCTAAACCTCAGCTGTGCATGGCATGTACGTAACCCTAACCCTAACCCTAACCCTAACCCTAACCCTAACCCTAACTTTAACCCTAACCCTAACCCTAACCCTGACGCTAAGAGGCCTAACCCAAAACGGAACTCTAAACCTCAGCTGTGCATGGTATGTACGTAACCCTAACCCTAACCCTAACCCTAACCCTAACTCTAACTCTAACCCTAACCCTAACCCTAATCCTAACCCTAACCCTAACCCTGACCCTAAGAGTCCTAACCCTAGACGCAACTCTAAACCTCAGCTGTGCATGGCAGGTACATAACCCTAACCCTAACCCTAACCCTAACCCTAACCCTAACCCTAAAACTAACCCTAATCCTGACCCTAAGAGGCCTAACCCTTGACGGAACTATAAACCTCAGCTGTGCATGGCATGTACCTAACCCCAACCCTAACCCTAACCCTAACCCTAACCCTAACCCTAACCCTAACCCTAACCCTAACCCTGACCCTAAGAGGCCTAACCCAAAACGGAACTCTAAACCTCAGCTGTGCATGGCATGCAGTTAACCCTAACCCTAACCCTAACCCTAACCCTAACCCTAACCCTAATCCTAACCTTAACCCTAACCCTAACCCTAAGAGACCTAACCCTTGACGGAACTCTAAACCTCAGCTGTGCATGGCATGCACTTAACCGTAACCGTAACCGTAACCGTAACCGTAACCCTAACCCTAACCCTAACCCTAACCCTAACCCTAACCCTAACGCTAACCCTAACCCTAACCCTAACCCTAACCCTAACCTTAACCCTAACCCTAAGAGGCCTAACCCTAAACGCAACTCTAAACCTCAGCTGTGCATGGCATGTAGGAAACCCTAACCCTAACCCTAACCCTAACCTTAACCCTAACGCTAACCCTAACCCTAACCCTGACCCTAAGAGGCCTAACCCAAAACGGAACTCTAAACCTCAGCTGTGCATGGCATGCACTTAACCCTAACCCTAACCCTAACCCTAACCCTAACCCTAACCCTAACCCTAACGCTAACCCTAACCCTAACTCTAATCCTGACCCTAAGGGGCCTAACCCTTGACGGAACTCTAAACCTCAGCTGTGCATGTCATGTACATAACCCTAACCCTAACCCTAACCCTAACCCTAACCCTAACCCTAACCCTAATCCTAACACTAACCCTGACCCTAAGAGGCCTAACCCAAAACGGAACTCTAAACCTCAGCTGTGCATTGCATGCACTTAACCCTAACCCTAACCCTTACCCTAACCCTAACCCTAACCCTAACTCTAATCCTGACCCTATTGGGCCTACCCCTTTCGAAACTCTAAACCTCAGCTGTGCATGGCATGTACATAACCCTAACCCTAACCCTAACCCTAACCCTAACCCTAACCCTAACCCTAACCCTAACGCTAACCCTAAGAGGCCTAACCCTAAACGCAACTCTAAACCTCAGCTGTGCATGGCATGTACGTAACCCTAAACCTAACCCTAACCCTAACCCTAATGCTGACCCTAAGAGGCCTAACACAAAACAGAACTCTAAACCTCAGCTGTGCATGGCATGCACTTAACCCTAACCCTAACCCTAACCCGAACCCTAACCCGAACCCTAATCCTGACCCTAAGAGGCCTAACCCTAAACGCAACTCTAAACCTCAGCTGTGCATGGCATGTACGTAACCCTAACCCTAACCCTAACCCTAACCCTAACCCTAACCCTAACCCTGACCCTAAGAGGCCTAACCCAAAACGGAACTCTAAACCTCAGCTGTGCATGGCATGCAGTTAACACTAACCCTAACCCTAACCCTAACCCTAACCCTAACCTTAACCCTAACCCTAACCCTAAGTGACCTAACCCTAAACGCAACTCTAAACCTCAGCTGTGCATGGCATGCACTTAACCCTAACCCTAACCCTAACCCTAACCCTAACCCTGACCCTAAGAGGCCTAACACTAAACGCAACTCTAAACCTCAGCTGTGCATGGCATGTACGTAACCCTAACCCTAACCCTAACCCTAACCCTAACCCTAACCCTAACCCTAACCCTGACCCTAAGAGGCCTAACCCAAAACGGAACTCTAAACCTCAGCTGTGCATGGCATGTACCTAACCCTAACCCTAACCCTAACCCTAACCCTAACCCTAACCCTAACCCTAACCCTAACCTTAACACTAACCCTAAGAGGCCTAACCCTAAACGGAACTCTAAACCTCAGCTGTGCATGGCATGTAGGTAACCCTAACCCTAACCCTAACCCTAACCCTAACCCTAAACCTAACCCTAACCCTAACCCTGACCCTAAGAGGCCTAACCCAAAACGGAACTCTAAACCTCAGCTGTGCATGGCATGTACCTAACCCTAACCCTAACCCTAACCCTAACCCTAACCCTAACCCTAACCTTAACCCTAACCTTAACCCTAAGTGACCTAACCCAAAACGGAACTCTAAACCTCACCTGTGCATGGCATGCACTTAACGCTAACCCTAACCCTAACCCTAACCCTAACTCTAATCCTGACCCTAAGGGGCCTAACCCTTGACGGAACTCTAAACCTCAGCTGTGCATGTCATGTACATAACCCTAACCCTAACCCTAACCCTAACCCTAACCTTAACCCTAACGCTAACCCTAACCCTAACCCTGACCCTAAGAGGCCTAACCCAAAACGGAACTCTAAACCTCAGCTGTGCATGGCATGCACTTAACCCTAACCCTAACCCTAACCCTAACCCTAACCCTAACCCTAACCCTAAGCCTAACCCTAACTCTAATCCTGACCCTAAGGGGCCTAACCCTTGACGGAACTCTAAACCTCAGCTGTGCATGTCATGTACATAACCCTAACCCTAACCCTAACCCTAACCCTAACCCTAATCCTAACACTAACCCTGACCCTAAGAGGCCTAACCCAAAACGGAACTCTAAACCTCAGCTGTGCATTGCATGCACTTAACCCGAACCCTAACCCTTACCCTAACCCTAAACCTAACCCTAACTCTAATCCTGACCCTATTGGGCCTACCCCTTTCGTAACTCTAAACCTCAGCTGTGCATGGCATGCACTTAACCCTAACCCTAACCCTAACCCGAACCCTAACCCTAACCCTAATCCTGACCCTAAGAGGCCTAACCCTAAACGCAACTCTAAACCTCAGCTGTGCATGGCATGTAGGTAACCCTAACACTAACCCTAACCCTAACCCTAACCCTAAACCTAACCCTAACCCTGACGCTAAGAGGCCTAACCCAAAACGGAACTCTAAACCTCAGCTGTGCATGGCATGCAGTTAACACTAACCCTAACCCTAACCCTAACCCTAACCCTAACCCTAACCTTAACCCTAACCCTAACCCTAAGTGACCTAACCCTAAACGCAACTCTAAACCTCAGCTGTGCATGGCATGCACTTAACCCTAACCCTAACCCTAACCCTAACCCTAACCCTAACCCTAACCCTAACCCTGACCCTAAGAGGCCTAACACTAAACGCAACTCTAAACCTCAGCTGTGCATGGCATGTACCTAACCCTAACCCTAACCCTAACGCTAACCCTAACCCTAACCCTGACCCTAAGAGGCCTAACCCAAAACGGAACTCTAAACCTCAGCTGTGCATGGCATGTACCTAACCCTAACCCTAACCCTAACCCTAACCCTAACCTTAACCCTAACCCTAAGAGTCCTAACCCTAAATGGAACTCTAAACCTCAGCTGTGCATGGCATGTAGGTAACCCTAACACTAACCCTAACCCTAACCCTAACCCTAAACCTAACCCTAACCCTAACCCTGACCCTAAGAGGCCTAACCCTAGACGGAACTCTAAACCTCAGCTGTGCTTGGCATGTACCTAACCCTAACCCTAACCCTAACCCTAACCCTAACCCTAACCCTAACCCTAACCTTAACCCTAAACCTAACCCTAAGTGATCTAACCCAAAACGGAACTCTAAACCTCACCTGTGCATGGCATGCACTTAACCCTAACCCTAACCCTAACCCTAACCCTAACCCTAACCCTAACCCTAACCCTAACCCTAACCCTAACCCTAACCCTGACCCTAAGAGGCCTAACCCTAAACGCAACTCTAAACCACAGCTGTGCATGGCATGTACGTAACCCTAACCCTTACCCTAACCCTAACCCTAACCCTAACCCTAACCCTAACCCTAAACTTAACCCTAACCCTAAGAGACCTAACCCTAAACGGAACTCTAAACCTCAGCTGTGCAGGGCAGGTACATAACCCTAACCCTAACCCTAACCCTAACCCTAACCCTAACCCTAACCATAACCCTAACCCTAACACTAACCCTAACCCTAACCCTGACCCTAAGAGGCCTAACCCTAGACGGAACTCTAAACCTCAGCTGTGCATGGCATGTACCTAACCCTAACCCTAACCCTAACCCTAACACTAACTCTAAGAGACCTATCCCTAAACGGAGCTCTAAACCTCAGCTGTGCGTGGCATGTACCTAACCCTAACCCTAACCCTAACCCTAACCCTAACCCTAACCCTAACCCTAAACTTAACCCTAACCCTAAGAGACCTAACCCTAAACGGAACTCTAAACCTCAGATGTGCATGGCATGTACGTAACCCTAACCCTAACCCTAACCCTAACCCTAACCCTAACCATAACCCTAACCCTAAACCTAACCCTAATCCTGACCCTAAGAGGCCTAACCCTTGACGGAACTCTATAACCTCAGCTGTGCATGGCATGTACCTAACCCTAACCCTTACCCTAACCCTAATCCTAACGCTAACCCTAACCCTAACGCTAACCCGAACCCTAACCCTAACCCTTATCCTGACCCTAAGAGGCCTAACCCTAAACGCAACTCTAAACCTCAGCTGTGCATGGCATGTACCTAACCCTATACCCTAAACCTAAGCCTAACCCTAACCCTAACCCTAACCCTGACCCTAAGAGGCCTAACCCAAAACGGAACTCTAAACCTCAGCTGTGCATGGCATGCAGTTAACACTAACCCTAACCCTAACCCTAACCCTAACCCTAACCCTAACCTTAACCCTTACCCTAACCCTAAGAGACCTAACCCAAAACGGAACTCTAAACCTCAGCTGTGCATGGCATGCACTTAACCCTAACCCTAACGCTAACCCTAACCCTAACCCTAACCCTAACCCTAACCCTAACCCTAACCCTAACCCTAACCCTAACCCTAAACCTAACCTTAACCGTAACCCTAAGAGGCCTAACCCTAAACGGAACTCTAAACCTCAGCTTTGCATTGCATGCACTTAACCCTAACCCTAACCCTTACCCTAACCCTAACCCTAACCCTAACTCTAATCCTGACCCTATTGGGCCTACCCCTTTCGAAACTCTAAACCTCAGCTGTGCATGGCATGTACATAACCCTAACCCTAACCCTAACCCTAACCCTAACCCTAACCCTAACCCTAACCCTAACGCTAACCCTAAGAGGCCTAACCCTAAACGCAACTCTAAACCTCAGCTGTGCATGGCATGTACGTAACCCTAAACCTAACCCTAACCCTAACCCTAATGCTGACCCTAAGAGGCCTAACACAAAACAGAACTCTAAACCTCAGCTGTGCATGGCATGCACTTAACCCTAACCCTAACCCTAACCCGAACCCTAACCCGAACCCTAATCCTGACCCTAAGAGGCCTAACCCTAAACGCAACTCTAAACCTCAGCTGTGCATGGCATGTACGTAACCCTAACCCTAACCCTAACCCTAACCCTAACCCTAACCCTAACCCTGACCCTAAGAGGCCTAACCCAAAACGGAACTCTAAACCTCAGCTGTGCATGGCATGTACCTAACCCTAACCCTAACCCTAACCCTAACCCTAACCCTAACCCTAACCTTAACACTAACCCTAAGAGGCCTAACCCTAAACGGAACTCTAAACCTCAGCTGTGCATGGCATGTAGGTAACCCTAACCCTAACCCTAACCCTAACCCTAACCCTAAACCTAACCCTAACCCTAACCCTGACCCTAAGAGGCCTAACCCAAAACGGAACTCTAAACCTCAGCTGTGCTTGGCATGTACCTAACCCTAACCCTAACCCTAACCCTAACCCTAACCCTAACCCTAACCTTAACCCTAACCTTAACCCTAAGTGACCTAACCCAAAACGGAACTCTAAACCTCACCTGTGCATGGCATGCACTTAACGCTAACCCTAACCCTAACCCTAACCCTAACTCTAATCCTGACCCTAAGGGGCCTAACCCTTGACGGAACTCTAAACCTCAGCTGTGCATGTCATGTACATAACCCTAACCCTAACCCTAACCCTAACCCTAACCTTAACCCTAACGCTAACCCTAACCCTAACCCTGACCCTAAGAGGCCTAACCCAAAACGGAACTCTAAACCTCAGCTGTGCATGGCATGCACTTAACCCTAACCCTAACCCTAACCCTAACCCTAACCCTAACCCTAACCCTAAGCCTAACCCTAACTCTAATCCTGACCCTAAGGGGCCTAACCCTTGACAGAACTCTAAACCTCAGCTGTGCATGTCATGTACATAACCCTAACCCTAACCCTAACCCTAACCCTAACCCTAACCCTAATCCTAACACTAACCCTGACCCTAAGAGGCCTAACCCAAAACGGAACTCTAAACCTCAGCTGTGCATTGCATGCACTTAACCCGAACCCTAACCCTTACCCTAACCCTAAACCTAACCCTAACTCTAATCCTGACCCTATTGGGCCTACCCCTTTCGTAACTCTAAACCTCAGCTGTGCATGGCATGCACTTAACCCTAACCCTAACCCTAACCCGAACCCTAACCCTAACCCTAATCCTGACCCTAAGAGGCCTAACCCTAAACGCAACTCTAAACCTCAGCTGTGCATGGCATGTAGGTAACCCTAACACTAACCCTAACCCTAACCCTAACCCTAAACCTAACCCTAACCCTGACGCTAAGAGGCCTAACCCAAAACGGAACTCTAAACCTCAGCTGTGCATGGCATGCAGTTAACACTAACCCTAACCCTAACCCTAACCCTAACCCTAACCCTAACCTTAACCCTAACCCTAACCCTAAGTGACCTAACCCTAAACGCAACTCTAAACCTCAGCTGTGCATGGCATGCACTTAACCCTAACCCTAACCCTAACCCTAACCCTAACCCTAACCCTAACCCTAACCCTGACCCTAAGAGGCCTAACACTAAACGCAACTCTAAACCTCAGCTGTGCATGGCATGTACCTAACCCTAACCCTAACCCTAACCCTAACCCTAACGCTAACCCTAACCCTAACCCTGACCCTAAGAGGCCTAACCCAAAACGGAACTCTAAACCTCAGCTGTGCATGGCATGTACCTAACCCTAACCCTAACCCTAACCCTAACCCTAACCCTAACCCTAACCTTAACCCTAACCCTAAGAGGCCTAACCCTAAATGGAACTCTAAACCTCAGCTGTGCATGGCATGTAGGTAACCCTAACACTAACCCTAACCCTAACCCTAACCCTAAACCTAACCCTAACCCTAACCCTGACCCTAAGAGGCCTAACCCTAGACGGAACTCTAAACCTCAGCTGTGCTTGGCATGTACCTAACCCTAACCCTAACCCTAACCCTAACCCTAACCCTAACCCTAACCCTAACCTTAACCCTAAACCTAACCCTAAGTGATCTAACCCAAAACGGAACTCTAAACCTCACCTGTGCATGGCATGCACTTAACCCTAACCTTAACCCTAACCCTAACCCTAACCCTAACCCTAACCCTAACCCTAACCCTAACCCTGACCCTAAGAGGCCTAACCCTAAACGCAACTCTAAACCACAGCTGTGCATGGCATGTACGTAACCCTAACCCTTACCCTAACCCTAACCCTAACCCTAACCCTAACCCTAACCCTAAACTTAACCCTAACCCTAAGAGACCTAACCCTAAACGGAACTCTAAACCTCAGCTGTGCAGGGCAGGTACATAACCCTAACCCTAACCCTAACCCTAACACTAACTCTAAGAGACCTATCCCTAAACGGAGCTCTAAACCTCAGCTGTGCGTGGCATGTACCTAACCCTAACCCTAACCCTAACCCTAACCCTAACCCTAACCCTAACCCTAACCCTAAACTTAACCCTAACCCTAAGAGACCTAACCCTAAACGGAACTATAAACCTCAGATGTGCATGGCATGTACGTAACCCTAACCCTAACCCTAACCCTAACCCTAACCCTAACCATAACCCTAACCCTAAACCTAACCCTAATCCTGACCCTAAGAGGCCTAACCCTTGACGGAACTCTATAACCTCAGCTGTGCATGGCATGTACCTAACCCTAACCCTTACCCTAACCCTAATCCTAACGCTAACCCTAACCCTAACGCTAACCCGAACCCTAACCCTAACCCTTATCCTGACCCTAAGAGGCCTAACCCTAAACGCAACTCTAAACCTCAGCTGTGCATGGCATGTACCTAACCCTATACCCTAAACCTAAGCCTAACCCTAACCCTAACCCTAACCCTGACCCTAAGAGGCCTAACCCAAAACGGAACTCTAAACCTCAGCTGTGCATGGCATGCAGTTAACACTAACCCTAACCCTAACCCTAACCCTAACCCTAACCTTAACCCTTACCCTAACCCTAAGAGACCTAACCCAAAACGGAACTCTAAACCTCAGCTGTGCATGGCATGCACTTAACCCTAACCCTAACGCTAACCCTAACCCTAACCCTAACCCTAACCCTAACCCTAACCCTAACCCTAACCCTAACCCTAAACCTAACCTTAACCGTAACCCTAAGAGGCCTAACCCTAAACGGAACTCTAAACCTCAGCTTTGCATTGCATGCACTTAACCCTAACCCTAACCCTAACCCTAACCCTAACCCTAACCCTAACTCTAATCCTGACCCTATTGGGCCTACCCCTTTCGAAACTCTAAACCTCAGCTGTGCATGGCATGTACATAACCCTAACCCTAACCCTAACCCTAACCCTAACCCTAACCCTAACCCTAACCCTAACGCTAACCCTAAGAGGCCTAACCCTAAACGCAACTCTAAACCTCAGCTGTGCATGGCATGTACGTAACCCTAAACCTAACCCTAACCCTAACCCTAATGCTGACCCTAAGAGGCCTAACACAAAACAGAACTCTAAACCTCAGCTGTGCATGGCATGCACTTAACCCTAACCCTAACCCTAACCCGAACCCTAACCCGAACCCTAATCCTGACCCTAAGAGGCCTAACCCTAAACGCAACTCTAAACCTCAGCTGTGCATGGCATGTACGTAACCCTAACCCTAACCCTAACCCTAACCCTAACCCTAACCCTAACCCTGACCCTAAGAGGCCTAACCCAAAACGGAACTCTAAACCTCAGCTGTGCATGGCATGTACCTAACCCTAACCCTAACCCTAACCCTAACCCTAACCCTAACCCTAACCCTAACCCTAACCTTAACACTAACCCTAAGAGGCCTAACCCTAAACGGAACTCTAAACCTCAGCTGTGCATGGCATGTAGGTAACCCTAACCCTAACCCTAACCCTAACCCTAACCCTAAACCTAACCCTAACCCTAACCCTGACCCTAAGAGGCCTAACCCAAAACGGAACTCTAAACCTCAGCTGTGCTTGGCATGTACCTAACCCTAACCCTAACCCTAACCCTAACCCTAACCCTAACCCTAACCTTAACCCTAACCTTAACCCTAAGTGACCTAACCCAAAACGGAACTCTAAACCTCACCTGTGCATGGCATGCACTTAACGCTAACCCTAACCCTAACCCTAACCCTAACTCTAATCCTGACCCTAAGGGGCCTAACCCTTGACGGAACTCTAAACCTCAGCTGTGCATGTCATGTACATAACCCTAACCCTAACCCTAACCCTAACCTTAACCCTAACGCTAACCCTAACCCTAACCCTGACCCTAAGAGGCCTAACCCAAAACGGAACTCTAAACCTCAGCTGTGCATGGCATGCACTTAACCCTAACCCTAACCCTAACCCTAACCCTAACCCTAACCCTAACCCTAAGCCTAACCCTAACTCTAATCCTGACCCTAAGGGGCCTAACCCTTGACGGAACTCTAAACCTCAGCTGTGCATGTCATGTACATAACCCTAACCCTAACCCTAACCCTAACCCTAACCCTAACCCTAATCCTAACACTAACCCTGACCCTAAGAGGCCTAACCCAAAACGGAACTCTAAACCTCAGCTGTGCTTTGCATGCACTTAACCCGAACCCTAACCCTTACCCTAACCCTAAACCTAACCCTAACTCTAATCCTGACCCTATTGGGCCTACCCCTTTCGTAACTCTAAACCTCAGCTGTGCATGGCATGCACTTAACCCTAACCCTAACCCTAACCCGAACCCTAACCCTAACCCTAATCCTGACCCTAAGAGGCCTAACCCTAAACGCAACTCTAAACCTCAGCTGTGCATGGCATGTAGGTAACCCTAACACTAACCCTAACCCTAACCCTAACCCTAAACCTAACCCTAACCCTGACGCTAAGAGGCCTAACCCAAAACGGAACTCTAAACCTCAGCTGTGCATGGCATGCAGTTAACACTAACCCTAACCCTAACCCTAACCCTAACCCTAACCCTAACCTTAACCCTAACCCTAACCCTAAGTGACCTAACCCTAAACGCAACTCTAAACCTCAGCTGTGCATGGCATGCACTTAACCCTAACCCTAACCCTAACCCTAACCCTAACCCTAACCCTAACCCTAACCCTGACCCTAAGAGGCCTAACACTAAACGCAACTCTAAACCTCAGCTGTGCATGGCATGTACCTAACCCTAACCCTAACCCTAACCCTAACCCTAACGCTAACCCTAACCCTAACCCTGACCCTAAGAGGCCTAACCCAAAACGGAACTCTAAACCTCAGCTGTGCATGGCATGTACCTAACCCTAACCCTAACCCTAACCCTAACCCTAACCCTAACCCTAACCTTAACCCTAACCCTAAGAGGCCTAACCCTAAATGGAACTCTAAACCTCAGCTGTGCATGGCATGTAGGTAACCCTAACACTAACCCTAACCCTAACCCTAACCCTAAACCTAACCCTAACCCTAACCCTGACCCTAAGAGGCCTAACCCTAGACGGAACTCTAAACCTCAGCTGTGCTTGGCATGTACCTAACCCTAACCCTAACCCTAACCCTAACCCTAACCCTAACCCTAACCCTAACCTTAACCCTAAACCTAACCCTAAGTGATCTAACCCAAAACGGAACGCTAAACCTCACCTGTGCATGGCATGCACTTAACCCTAACCTTAACCCTAACCCTAACCCTAACCCTAACCCTAACCCTAACCCTAACCCTAACCCTGACCCTAAGAGGCCTAACCATAAACGCAACTCTAAACCACAGCTGTGCATGGCATGTACGTAACCCTAACCCTTACCCTAACCCTAACCCTAACCCTAACCCTAACCCTAACCCTAAACTTAACCCTAACCCTAAGAGACCTAACCCTAAACGGAACTCTAAACCTCAGCTGTGCAGGGCAGGTACATAACCCTAACCCTAACCCTAACCCTAACCCTAACCCTAACCCTAACCCTAACCCTAACCCTAACCCTAACCCTAACCCTAACCCTGACCCTAAGAGGCCTAACCCTAGACGGAACTCTAAACCTCAGCTGTGCATGGCATGTACCTAACCCTAACCCTAACCCTAACCCTAACACTAACTCTAAGAGACCTATCCCTAAACGGAGCTCTAAACCTCAGCTGTGCCTGGCATGTACCTAATCCTAACCCTAACCCTAACCCTAACCCTAACCCTAACCCTAACCCTAACCCTAAACTTAACCCTAACCCTAAGAGACCTAACCCTAAACGGAACTATAAACCTCAGATGTGCATGGCATGTACGTAACCCTAACCCTAACCCTAACCCTAACCCTAACCCTAACCATAACCCTAACCCTAAACCTAACCCTAATCCTGACCCTAAGAGGCCTAACCCTTGACGGAACTCTATAACCTCAGCTGTGCATGGCATGTACCTAACCCTAACCCTTACCCTAACCCTAATCCTAACGCTAACCCTAACCCTAACGCTAACCCTAACCCTAACCCTAACCCTAACCCTGACCCTAAGAGGCCTAACCCTAAACGCAACTCTAAACCTCAGCTGTGCATGGCATGTACCTAACCCCATACCCTAAACCTAAGCCTAACCCTAACCCTAACCCTAACCCTGACCCTAAGAGGCCTAACCCAAAACGGAACTCTAAACCTCAGCTGTGCATGGCATGCAGTTAACACTAACCCTAACCCTAACCCTAACCCTAACCCTAACCCTAACCCTAACCCTAACCCTGACCCTAAGAGGCCTAACCCAAAACGGAACTCTAAACCTCAGGTGTGCATGGCATGCACTTAACCCTAACCCTAACCCTAACCCTAACCCTAACCCTAACCCTAACCCTAACCTTAACCCTAACCCTAAGAGGCCTAACCCTAGACGGAACTCTAAACCTCAGCTGTGCTTGGCATGTACCTAACCCTAACCCTAACCCTAACCCTAACCCTAACCCTAACCCTAACCCTAACCTTAACCCTAAACCTAACCCTAAGTGATCTAACCCAAAACGGAACTCTAAACCTCACCTGTGCATGGCATGCACTTAACCCTAACCTTAACCCTAACCCTAACCCTAACCCTAACCCTAACCCTAACCCTAACCCTAACCCTGACCCTAAGAGGCCTAACCCTAAACGCAACTCTAAACCACAGCTGTGCATGGCATGTACGTAACCCTAACCCTTACCCTAACCCTAACCCTAACCCTAACCCTAACCCTAACCCTAAACTTAACCCTAACCCTAAGAGACCTAACCCTAAACGGAACTCTAAACCTCAGCTGTGCAGGGCAGGTACATAACCCTAACCCTAACCCTAACCCTAACACTAACTCTAAGAGACCTATCCCTAAACGGAGCTCTAAACCTCAGCTGTGCGTGGCATGTACCTAACCCTAACCCTAACCCTAACCCTAACCCTAACCCTAACCCTAACCCTAACCCTAAACTTAACCCTAACCCTAAGAGACCTAACCCTAAACGGAACTATAAACCTCAGATGTGCATGGCATGTACGTAACCCTAACCCTAACCCTAACCCTAACCCTAACCCTAACCATAACCCTAACCCTAAACCTAACCCTAATCCTGACCCTAAGAGGCCTAACCCTTGACGGAACTCTATAACCTCAGCTGTGCATGGCATGTACCTAACCCTAACCCTTACCCTAACCCTAATCCTAACGCTAACCCTAACCCTAACGCTAACCCGAACCCTAACCCTAACCCTTATCCTGACCCTAAGAGGCCTAACCCTAAACGCAACTCTAAACCTCAGCTGTGCATGGCATGTACCTAACCCTATACCCTAAACCTAAGCCTAACCCTAACCCTAACCCTAACCCTGACCCTAAGAGGCCTAACCCAAAACGGAACTCTAAACCTCAGCTGTGCATGGCATGCAGTTAACACTAACCCTAACCCTAACCCTAACCCTAACCCTAACCTTAACCCTTACCCTAACCCTAAGAGACCTAACCCAAAACGGAACTCTAAACCTCAGCTGTGCATGGCATGCACTTAACCCTAACCCTAACGCTAACCCTAACCCTAACCCTAACCCTAACCCTAACCCTAACCCTAACCCTAACCCTAAACCTAACCTTAACCGTAACCCTAAGAGGCCTAACCCTAAACGGAACTCTAAACCTCAGCTTTGCATTGCATGCACTTAACCCTAACCCTAACCCTAACCCTAACCCTAACCCTAACCCTAACTCTAATCCTGACCCTATTGGGCCTACCCCTTTCGAAACTCTAAACCTCAGCTGTGCATGGCATGTACATAACCCTAACCCTAACCCTAACCCTAACCCTAACCCTAACCCTAACCCTAACCCTAACGCTAACCCTAAGAGGCCTAACCCTAAACGCAACTCTAAACCTCAGCTGTGCATGGCATGTACGTAACCCTAAACCTAACCCTAACCCTAACCCTAATGCTGACCCTAAGAGGCCTAACACAAAACAGAACTCTAAACCTCAGCTGTGCATGGCATGCACTTAACCCTAACCCTAACCCTAACCCGAACCCTAACCCGAACCCTAATCCTGACCCTAAGAGGCCTAACCCTAAACGCAACTCTAAACCTCAGCTGTGCATGGCATGTACGTAACCCTAACCCTAACCCTAACCCTAACCCTAACCCTAACCCTAACCCTGACCCTAAGAGGCCTAACCCAAAACGGAACTCTAAACCTCAGCTGTGCATGGCATGTACCTAACCCTAACCCTAACCCTAACCCTAACCCTAACCCTAACCCTAACCCTAACCCTAACCTTAACACTAACCCTAAGAGGCCTAACCCTAAACGGAACTCTAAACCTCAGCTGTGCATGGCATGTAGGTAACCCTAACCCTAACCCTAACCCTAACCCTAACCCTAAACCTAACCCTAACCCTAACCCTGACCCTAAGAGGCCTAACCCAAAACGGAACTCTAAACCTCAGCTGTGCTTGGCATGTACCTAACCCTAACCCTAACCCTAACCCTAACCCTAACCCTAACCCTAACCTTAACCCTAACCTTAACCCTAAGTGACCTAACCCAAAACGGAACTCTAAACCTCACCTGTGCATGGCATGCACTTAACGCTAACCCTAACCCTAACCCTAACCCTAACTCTAATCCTGACCCTAAGGGGCCTAACCCTTGACGGAACTCTAAACCTCAGCTGTGCATGTCATGTACATAACCCTAACCCTAACCCTAACCCTAACCCTAACCTTAACCCTAACGCTAACCCTAACCCTAACCCTGACCCTAAGAGGCCTAACCCAAAACGGAACTCTAAACCTCAGCTGTGCATGGCATGCACTTAACCCTAACCCTAACCCTAACCCTAACCCTAACCCTAACCCTAACCCTAAGCCTAACCCTAACTCTAATCCTGACCCTAAGGGGCCTAACCCTTGACGGAACTCTAAACCTCAGCTGTGCATGTCATGTACATAACCCTAACCCTAACCCTAACCCTAACCCTAACCCTAACCCTAATCCTAACACTAACCCTGACCCTAAGAGGCCTAACCCAAAACGGAACTCTAAACCTCAGCTTTGCATTGCATGCACTTAACCCGAACCCTAACCCTTACCCTAACCCTAAACCTAACCCTAACTCTAATCCTGACCCTATTGGGCCTACCCCTTTCGTAACTCTAAACCTCAGCTGTGCATGGCATGCACTTAACCCTAACCCTAACCCTAACCCGAACCCTAACCCTAACCCTAATCCTGACCCTAAGAGGCCTAACCCTAAACGCAACTCTAAACCTCAGCTGTGCATGGCATGTAGGTAACCCTAACACTAACCCTAACCCTAACCCTAACCCTAAACCTAACCCTAACCCTGACGCTAAGAGGCCTAACCCAAAACGGAACTCTAAACCTCAGCTGTGCATGGCATGCAGTTAACACTAACCCTAACCCTAACCCTAACCCTAACCCTAACCCTAACCTTAACCCTAACCCTAACCCTAAGTGACCTAACCCTAAACGCAACTCTAAACCTCAGCTGTGCATGGCATGCACTTAACCCTAACCCTAACCCTAACCCTAACCCTAACCCTAACCCTAACCCTAACCCTGACCCTAAGAGGCCTAACACTAAACGCAACTCTAAACCTCAGCTGTGCATGGCATGTACCTAACCCTAACCCTAACCCTAACCCTAACCCTAACGCTAACCCTAACCCTAACCCTGACCCTAAGAGGCCTAACCCAAAACGGAACTCTAAACCTCAGCTGTGCATGGCATGTACCTAACCCTAACCCTAACCCTAACCCTAACCCTAACCCTAACCCTAACCTTAACCCTAACCCTAAGAGGCCTAACCCTAAATGGAACTCTAAACCTCAGCTGTGCATGGCATGTAGGTAACCCTAACACTAACCCTAACCCTAACCCTAACCCTAAACCTAACCCTAACCCTAACCCTGACCCTAAGAGGCCTAACCCTAGACGGAACTCTAAACCTCAGCTGTGCTTGGCATGTACCTAACCCTAACCCTAACCCTAACCCTAACCCTAACCCTAACCCTAACCTTAACCCTAAACCTAACCCTAAGTGATCTAACCCAAAACGGAACTCTAAACCTCACCTGTGCATGGCATGCACTTAACCCTAACCTTAACCCTAACCCTAACCCTAACCCTAACCCTAACCCTAACCCTAACCCTAACCCTGACCCTAAGAGGCCTAACCATAAACGCAACTCTAAACCACAGCTGTGCATGGCATGTACGTAACCCTAACCCTTACCCTAACCCTAACCCTAACCCTAACCCTAACCCTAACCCTAAACTTAACCCTAACCCTAAGAGACCTAACCCTAAACGGAACTCTAAACCTCAGCTGTGCAGGGCAGGTACATAACCCTAACCCTAACCCTAACCCTAACCCTAACCCTAACCCTAACCCTAACCCTAACCCTAACCCTAACCCTAACCCTAACCCTGACCCTAAGAGGCCTAACCCTAGACGGTACTCTAAACCTCAGCTGTGCATGGCATGTACCTAACCCTAACCCTAACCCTAACCCTAACACTAACTCTAAGAGACCTATCCCTAAACGGAGCTCTAAACCTCAGCTGTGCCTGGCATGTACCTAATCCTAACCCTAACCCTAACCCTAACCCTAACCCTAACCCTAACCCTAACCCTAAACTTAACCCTAACCCTAAGAGACCTAACCCTAAACGGAACTATAAACCTCAGATGTGCATGGCATGTACGTAACCCTAACCCTAACCCTAACCCTAACCCTAACCCTAACCATAACCCTAACCCTAAACCTAACCCTAATCCTGACCCTAAGAGGCCTAACCCTTGACGGAACTCTATAACCTCAGCTGTGCATGGCATGTACCTAACCCTAACCCTTACCCTAACCCTAATCCTAACGCTAACCCTAACCCTAACGCTAACCCTAACCCTAACCCTAACCCTAACCCTGACCCTAAGAGGCCTAACCCTAAACGCAACTCTAAACCTCAGCTGTGCATGGCATGTACCTAACCCTATACCCTAAACCTAAGCCTAACCCTAACCCTAACCCTAACCCTAACCCTAAGAGGCCTAACCCAAAACGGAACTCTAAACCTCAGCTGTGCATGGCATGCAGTTAACACTAACCCTAACCCTAACCCTAACCCTAACCCTAACCTTAACCCTTACCCTAACCCTAAGAGACCTAACCCAAAACGGAACTCTAAACCTCAGCTGTGCATGGCATGCACTTAACCCTAACCCTAACGCTAACCCTAACCCTAACCCTAACCCTAACCCTAACCCTAACCCTAACCCTAAACCTAACCTTAACCGTAACCCTAAGAGGCCTAACCCTAAACGCAACTCTAAACCTCAGCTGTGCATGGCATGTACGTAACCCTAACCCTAACCCTAACCCTAACCCTAAGACTAATCCTGACCCTAAGGGTCCTAACCCTTGACGGAACTCTAAACCTCAGCTGTGCATGGCATGTACATAACCCTAACCCTAACCCTAACCCTAAGAGGCCTAACCCTAAATGCAACTCTAAACCTCAGCTGTGCATGGCATGTACGTAACCCTAACCTTAACCCTAACCCTAACCCTAACCCTAACCCTGACCCTAAGAGGCCGAACCCAAAACGGAACTCTAAACCTCAGTTGTGCATGGCATGTACCTAACCCTAACCCTAACCCTAACCCTAAACCTAACCCTAACCCTAATCCTAAACCTAACCCTAACCCTGACCCTAAGAGTCCTAACCCTAGACGCAACTCTAAACCTCAGCTGTGCATGGCAGGTACATAACCCTAACCCTAACCCTAACCCTAACCCTAACCCTAACCCTAAAACTAACCCTAATCCTGAACCTAAGAGGCCTAACCCTTGACGGAACTCTAAACCTCAGCTGTGCATGGCATGTACCTAACCCTAACCCTAACCCTAACCCTAACCCTAACCCTAACCCTAACCCTAACCCTGACCCTAAGAGGCCTAACCCAAAACGGAACTCTAAACCTCAGCTGTGCATGGCATGCAGTTAACCTTAACCCTAACCCTAACTCTAACCCTAACCCTAACCCTAATCCTAACCTTAACCCTAACCCTAACCCTAAGAGGCCTAACCCTAAACGCAACTCTAAACCTCAGCTGTGCATGGCATGCACTTAACCATAACCGTAACCGTAACCGTAACCGTAACCCTAACCCTAACCCTAACCCTAACCCTAACGCTAACCCTAACCCTAACCCTAACCCTAACCCTAACCTTAACCCTAACCCTAAGAGGCCTAACCCTAAACGCAACTCTAAACCTCAGCTGTGCATGGCATGTAGGAAACCCTAACCCTAACCCTAACCCTAACCTTAACCCTAACGCTAACCCTAACCCTAACCCTGACCCTAAGAGGCCTAACCCAAAACGGAACTCTAAACCTCAGCTGTGCATGGCATGTACCTAACCCTAACCCTAACCCTAACCCTAACCCTAACCCTAACCCTAACCTTAACCCTAACCCTAAGAGGCCTAACCCTAAACGGAACTCTAAACCTCAGCTGTGCATGGCATGTAGGTAACCCTAACACTAACCCTAACCCTAACCCTAACCCTAAACCTAACCCTAACCCTAACCCTGACCCTAAGAGGCCTAACCCTAGACAGAACTCTAAACCTCAGCTGTGCTTGGCATGTACCTAACCCTAACCCTAACCCTAACCCTAACCCTAACCCTAACCCTAACCTTAACCCTAACCCTAACCCTAAGTAATCTAACCCAAAACGGAACTCTAAACCTCACCTGTGCATGGCATGCACTTAACCCTAACCCTAACCCTAACCCTAACCCTAACCCTAACCCTAACCTTAACCCTAACCCTAAGAGGCCTAACCCTAAACGCAACTCTAAACCACAGCTGTGCATGGCATGTACGTAACCCTAACCCTTACCCTAACCCTAACCCTAACCCTAACCCTAACCCTAACCCTAAACTTAACCCTAACCCTAAGAGACCTAACCCTAAACGGAACTCTAAACCTCAGCTGTGCAGGGCAGGTACATAACCCTAACCCTAACCCTAACCCTAACACTAACTCTAAGAGACCTAACCCTAAACGGAGCTCTAAACCTCAGCTGTGCGTGGCATGTACCTAACCCTAACCCTAACCCTAACCCTAACCCTAACCCTAACCCTAACCCTAACCCTAAACTTAACCCTAACCCTAAGAGACCTAACCCTAAACGGAACTCTAAACCTCAGATGTGCATGGCATGTACGTAACCCTAACCCTAAACCTAACCCTAACCCTAACCCTAACCGTAACCCTAACCCTAAACCTAACCCTAATCCTGACCCTAAGAGGCCTAACCCTTGACGGAACTCTATAACCTCAGCTGTGCATGGCATGTACCTAACCCTATACCCTAAACCTAAGCCTAACCCTAACCCTAACCCTAACCCTGACCCTAAGAGGCCTAACCCAAAACGGAACTCTAAACCTCAGCTGTGCATGGCATGCAGTTAACACTAACCCTAACCCTAACCCTAACCCTAACCCTAACCCTAACCTTAACCCTAACCCTAACCCTAAGAGACCTAACCCAAAACGGAACTCTAAACCTCAGCTGTGCATGGCATGCACTTAACCCTAACCCTAACCCTAACCCTAACCCTAACCCTAACCCTAACCCTAACCCTAACCCTAACCCTAACCCTAAACCTAACCTTAACCCTAACCCTAAGAGGCCTAACCCTAAACGCAACTCTAAACCTCAGCTGTGCATGGCATGTACGTAACCCTAACCCTAACCCTAACCCTAACCCTAAGACTAATCCTGACCCTAAGGGTCCTAACCCTTGACGGAACTCTAAACCTCAGCTGTGCATGGCATGTACATAACCCTAACCCTAACCCTAACCCTAAGAGGCCTAACCCTAAATGCAACTCTAAACCTCAGCTGTGCATGGCATGTACGTAACCCTAAACCTAACCCTAACCCTAACCCTAACCCTAACCCTAACCCTGACCCTAAGAGGCCTAACCCAAAACGGAACTCTAAACCTCAGTTGTGCATGGCATGTACCTAACCCTAACCCTAACCCTAACCCTAACCCTAACCCTAACCCTAACCCTAATCCTAAACCTAACCCTAACCCTGACCCTAAGAGTCCTAACCCTAGACGCAACTCTAAACCTCAGCTGTGCATGGCAGTTACATAACCCTAACCCTAACCCTAACCCTAACCCTAACCCTAACCCTAACCCTAAAACTAACCCTAATCCTGACCCTAAGAGGCCTAACCCTTGACGGAACTATAAACCTCAGCTGTGCATGGCATGTACCTAACCCTAACCCTAACCCTAACCCTAAAACTAACCCTAATCCTGACCCTAAGAGGCCTAACCCTTGACGGAACTCTAAACCTCAGCTGTGCATGGCATGTACCTAACCCTAACCCTAACCCTAACCCTAACCCTAACGCTAACCCTAACCCTAACCCTGACCCTAAGAGGCCTAACCCAAAACGGAACTCTAAACCTCAGCTGTGCATGGCATGTACCTAACCCTAACCCTAACCCTAACCCTAACCCTAACCCTAACCCTAACCTTAACCCTAACCCTAAGAGGCCTAACCCTAAATGGAACTCTAAACCTCAGCTGTGCATGGCATGTAGGTAACCCTAACACTAACCCTAACCCTAACCCTAACCCTAAACCTAACCCTAACCCTAACCCTGACCCTAAGAGGCCTAACCCTAGACGGAACTCTAAACCTCAGCTGTGCTTGGCATGTACCTAACCCTAACCCTAACCCTAACCCTAACCCTAACCCTAACCCTAACCCTAACCTTAACCCTAAACCTAACCCTAAGTGATCTAACCCAAAACGGAACTCTAAACCTCACCTGTGCATGGCATGCACTTAACCCTAACCCTAACCCTAACCCTAACCCTAACCCTAACCCTAACCCTAACCCTAACCCTAACCCTAACCCTGACCCTAAGAGGCCTAACCCTAAACGCAACTCTAAACCACAGCTGTGCATGGCATGTACGTAACCCTAACCCTTACCCTAACCCTAACCCTAACCCTAACCCTAACCCTAACCCTAAACTTAACCCTAACCCTAAGAGACCTAACCCTAAACGGAACTCTAAACCTCAGCTGTGCAGGGCAGGTACATAACCCTAACCCTAACCCTAACCCTAACCCTAACCCTAACCCTAACCCTAACCCTAACCCTAACCCTAACCCTGACCCTAAGAGGCCTAACCCTAGACGGAACTCTAAAGCTCAGCTGTGCATGGCATGTACCTAACCCTAACCCTAACCCTAACCCTAAACCTAACTCTAAGAGACCTATCCCTAAACGGAGCTCTAAACCTCAGCTGTGCGTGGCATGTACCTAACCCTAACCCTAACCCTAACCCTAACCCTAACCCTAACCCTAACCCTAACCCTAAACTTAACCCTAACCCAAAGAGACCTAACCCTAAACGGAACTCTAAACCTCAGATGTGCATGGCATGTACGTAACCCTAACCCTAACCCTAACCCTAACCCTAACCCTAACCATAACCCTAACCCTAAACCTAACCCTAATCCTGACCCTAAGAGGCCTAACCCTTGACGGAACTCTATAACCTCAGCTGTGCATGGCATGTACCTAACCCTAACCCTTACCCTAACCCTAATCCTAACGCTAACCCTAACCCTAACGCTAACCCGAACCCTAACCCTAACCCTTATCCTGACCCTAAGAGGCCTAACCCTAAACGCAACTCTAAACCTCAGCTGTGCATGGCATGTACCTAACCCTATACCCTAAACCTAAGCCTAACCCTAACCCTAACCCTAACCCTGACCCTAAGAGGCCTAACCCAAAACGGAACTCTAAACCTCAGCTGTGCATGGCATGCAGTTAACACTAACCCTAACCCTAACCCTAACCCTAACCCTAACCCTAACCTTAACCCTTACCCTAACCCTAAGAGACCTAACCCAAAACGGAACTCTAAACCTCAGCTGTGCATGGCATGCACTTAACCCTAACCCTAACGCTAACCCTAACCCTAACCCTAACCCTAACCCTAACCCTAACCCTAACCCTAACCCTAACCCTAACCCTAACCCTAAACCTAACCTTAACCGTAACCCTAAGAGGCCTAACCCTAAACGCAACTCTAAACCTCAGCTGTGCATGGCATGTACGTAACCCTAACCCTAACCCTAACCCTAACCCTAAGACTAATCCTGACCCTAAGGGTCCTAACCCTTGACGGAACTCTAAACCTCAGCTGTGCATGGCATGTACATAACCCTAACCCTAACCCTAACCCTAAGAGGCCTAACCCTAAATGCAACTCTAAACCTCAGCTGTGCATGGCATGTACGTAACCCTAACCTTAACCCTAACCCTAACCCTAACCCTAACCCTGACCCTAAGAGGCCGAACCCAAAACGGAACTCTAAACCTCAGTTGTGCATGGCATGTACCTAACCCTAACCCTAACCCTAACCCTAACCCTAACCCTAATCCTAAACCTAACCCTAACCCTGACCCTAAGAGTCCTAACCCTAGACGCAACTCTAAACCTCAGCTGTGCATGGCAGGTACATAACCCTAACCCTAACCCTAACCCTAACCCTAACCCTAACCCTAAAACTAACCCTAATCCTGAACCTAAGAGGCCTAACCCTTGACGGAACTATAAACCTCAGCTGTGCATGGCATGTACCTAACCCTAACCCTAACCCTAACCCTAACCCTAACCCTAACCCTAACCCTAACCCTGACCCTAAGAGGCCTAACCCAAAACGGAACTCTAAACCTCAGCTGTGCATGGCATGCAGTTAACCTTAACCCTAACCCTAACTCTAACCCTAACCCTAACCCTAATCCTAACCTTAACCCTAACCCTAACCCTAAGAGGCCTAACCCTAAACGCAACTCTAAACCTCAGCTGTGCATGGCATGCACTTAACCATAACCGTAACCGTAACCGTAACCGTAACCCTAACCCTAACCCTAACCCTAACCCTAACGCTAACCCTAACCCTAACCCTAACCCTAACCCTAACCTTAACCCTAACCCTAAGAGGCCTAACCCTAAACGCAACTCTAAACCTCAGCTGTGCATGGCATGTAGGAAACCCTAACCCTAACCCTAACCCTAACCTTAACCCTAACGCTAACCCTAACCCTAACCCTGACCCTAAGAGGCCTAACCCAAAACGGAACTCTAAACCTCAGCTGTGCATGGCATGTACCTAACCCTAACCCTAACCCTAACCCTAACCCTAACCCTAACCCTAACCTTAACCCTAACCCTAAGAGGCCTAACCCTAAACGGAACTCTAAACCTCAGCTGTGCATGGCATGTAGGTAACCCTAACACTAACCCTAACCCTAACCCTAACCCTAAACCTAACCCTAACCCTAACCCTGACCCTAAGAGGCCTAACCCTAGACAGAACTCTAAACCTCAGCTGTGCTTGGCATGTACCTAACCCTAACCCTAACCCTAACCCTAACCCTAACCCTAACCCTAACCCTAACCTTAACCCTAACCCTAACCCTAAGTAATCTAACCCAAAACGGAACTCTAAACCTCACCTGTGCATGGCATGTACGTAACCCTAACCCTAACCCTAACCCTAACCCTAACCCTAACCCTAACCCTGACCCTAAGAGGCCGAACCCAAAACGGAACTCTAAACCTCAGTTGTGCATGGCATGTACCTAACCCTAACCCTAACCCTAACCCTAACCCTAACCCTAACCCTAACCCTAATCCTAAACCTAACCCTAACCCTGACCCTAAGAGTCCTAACCCTAGACGCAACTCTAAACCTCAGCTGTGCATGGCAGTTACATAACCCTAACCCTAACCCTAACCCTAACCCTAACCCTAACCCTAACCCTAAAACTAACCCTAATCCTGACCCTAAGAGGCCTAACCCTTGACGGAACTATAAACCTCAGCTGTGCATGGCATGTACCTAACCCTAACCCTAACCCTAACCCTAAAACTAACCCTAATCCTGACCCTAAGAGGCCTAACCCAAAACGGAACTATAAACCTCAGCTGTGCATGGCATGTACCTAACCCTAACCCTAACCCTAACCCTAACCCTAACCCTAACCCTAACCCTAACCCTAACCCTGACCCTAAGAGGCCTAACCCAAAACGGAACTCTAAACCTCAGCTGTGCATGGCATGCAGTTAACCCTAACCCTAACCCTAACTCTAACCCTAACCCTAACCCTAATCCTAACCTTAACCCTAACCCTAACCCTAAGAGGCCTAACCCTAAACGCAACTCTAAACCTCAGCTGTGCATGGCATGCACTTAACCGTAACCGTAACCGTAACCGTAACCGTAACCGTAACCCTAACCCTAACCCTAACCCTAACCCTAACGCTAACCCTAACCCTAACCCTAACCCTAACCCTAACCTTAACCCTAACCCTAAGAGGCCTAACCCTAAACGCAACTCTAAACCTCAGCTGTGCATGGCATGTAGGAAACCCTAACCCTAACCCTAACCCTAACCTTAACCCTAACGCTAACCCTAACCCTCACCCTGACCCTAAGAGGCCTAACCCAAAACGGAACTCTAAACCTCAGCTGTGCATGGCATGCACTTAACCCTAACCCTAACCCTAACCCTAACCCTAACCCTAACCCTAACCCTAACCCTAACCCTAACCCTAACCCTAAACCTAACCTTAACCGTAACCCTAAGAGGCCTAACCCTAAACGCAACTCTAAACCTCAGCTGTGCATGGCATGTACGTAACCCTAACCCTAACCCTAACCCTAACCCTAACCCTAACCCTAAAACTAACCCTAATCCTGACCCTAAGAGGCCTAACCCTTGACGGAACTATAAACCTCAGCTGTGCATGGCATGTACCTAACCCTAACCCTAACCCTAACCCTAACCCTAACCCTAACCCTAACCCTAACCCTGACCCTAAGAGGCCTAACCCAAAACGGAACTCTAAACCTCAGCTGTGCATGGCATGCAGTTAACCCTAACCCTAACCCTAACTCTAACCCTAACCCTAACCCTAATCCTAACCTTAACCCTAACCCTAACCCTAAGAGGCCTAACCCTAAACGCAACTCTAAACCTCAGCTGTGCATGGCATGCACTTAACCGTAACCGTAACCGTAACCGTAACCGTAACCCTAACCCTAACCCTAACCCTAACCCTAACGCTAACCCTAACCCTAACCCTAACCCTAACCCTAACCTTAACCCTAACCCTAAGAGGCCTAACCCTAAACGCAACTCTAAGCCTCAGCTGTGCATGGCATGTAGGAAACCCTAACCCTAACCCTAACCCTAACCTTAACCCTAACGCTAACCCTAACCCTAACCCTGACCCTAAGAGGCCTAACCCAAAACGGAACTCTAAACCTCAGCTGTGCATGGCATGCACTTAACCCTAACCCTAACCCTAACCCTAACCCTAACCCTAACCCTAACCCTAACGCTAACCCTAACCCTAACTCTAATCCTGACCCTAAGGGGCCTAACCCTTGACGGAACTCTAAACCTCAGCTGTGCATGGCATGTACATAACCCTAACCCTAACCCTAACCCTAACCCTAACCTTAACCCTAACGCTAACCCTAACCCTAACCCTGACCCTAAGAGGCCTAACCCAAAACGGAACTCTAAACCTCAGCTGTGCATGGCATGCACTTAACCCTAACCCTAACCCTAACCCTAACCCTAACCCTAACCCTAACCCTAACCCTAACCCTAACCCTAACCCTAAACCTAACCTTAACCCTAACCCTAAGAGGCCTAACCCTAAACGCAACTCTAAACCTCAGCTGTGCATGGCATGTACGTAACCCTAACCCTAACCCTAACCCTAACCCTAAGACTAATCCTGACCCTAAGGGTCCTAACCCTTGACGGAACTCTAAACCTCAGCTGTGCATGGCATGTACATAACCCTAACCCTAACCCTAACCCTAAGAGGCCTAACCCTAAATGCAACTCTAAACCTCAGCTGTGCATGGCATGTACGTAACCCTAACCTTAACCCTAACCCTAACCCTAACCCTAACCCTGACCCTAAGAGGCCGAACCCAAAACGGAACTCTAAACCTCAGTTGTGCATGGCATGTACCTAACCCTAACCCTAACCCTAACCCTAACCCTAACCCTAATCCTAAACCTAACCCTAACCCTGACCCTAAGAGTCCTAACCCTAGACGCAACTCTAAACCTCAGCTGTGCATGGCAGGTACATAACCCTAACCCTAACCCTAACCCTAACCCTAACCCTAACCCTAAAACTAACCCTAATCCTGAACCTAAGAGGCCTAACCCTTGACGGAACTATAAACCTCAGCTGTGCATGGCATGTACCTAACCCTAACCCTAACCCTAACCCTAACCCTAACCCTAACCCTAACCCTAACCCTGACCCTAAGAGGCCTAACCCAAAACGGAACTCTAAACCTCAGCTGTGCATGGCATGCAGTTAACCTTAACCCTAACCCTAACTCTAACCCTAACCCTAACCCTAATCCTAACCTTAACCCTAACCCTAACCCTAAGAGGCCTAACCCTAAACGCAACTCTAAACCTCAGCTGTGCATGGCATGCACTTAACCGTAACCGTAACCGTAACCGTAACCGTAACCGTAACCCTAACCCTAACCCTAACCCTAACCCTAACGCTAACCCTAACCCTAACCCTAACCCTAACCCTAACCTTAACCCTAACCCTAAGAGGCCTAACCCTAAACGCAACTCTAAACCTCAGCTGTGCATGGCATGTAGGAAACCCTAACCCTAACCCTAACCCTAACCTTAACCCTAACGCTAACCCTAACCCTAACCCTGACCCTAAGAGGCCTAACCCAAAACGGAACTCTAAACCTCAGCTGTGCATGGCATGTACCTAACCCTAACCCTAACCCTAACCCTAACCCTAACCCTAACCCTAACCTTAACCCTAACCCTAAGAGGCCTAACCCTAAACGGAACTCTAAACCTCAGCTGTGCATGGCATGTAGGTAACCCTAACACTAACCCTAACCCTAACCCTAACCCTAAACCTAACCCTAACCCTAACCCTGACCCTAAGAGGCCTAACCCTAGACAGAACTCTAAACCTCAGCTGTGCTTGGCATGTACCTAACCCTAACCCTAACCCTAACCCTAACCCTAACCCTAACCCTAACCCTAACCTTAACCCTAACCCTAACCCTAAGTAATCTAACCCAAAACGGAACTCTAAACCTCACCTGTGCATGGCATGCACTTAACCCTAACCCTAACCCTAACCCTAACCCTAACCTTAACCCTAACCCTAAGAGGCCTAACCCTAAACGCAACTCTAAACCACAGCTGTGCATGGCATGTACGTAACCCTAACCCTTACCCTAACCCTAACCCTAACCCTAACCCTAACCCTAACCCTAACCTTAACCCTAACCCTAAGAGACCTAACCCTAAACGGAACTCTAAACCTCAGCTGTGCAGGGCAGGTACATAACCCTAACCCTAACCCTAACCCTAACACTAACTCTAAGAGACCTAACCCTAAACGGAGCTCTAAACCTCAGCTGTGCGTGGCATGTACCTAACCCTAACCCTAACCCTAACCCTAACCCTAACCCTAACCCTAACCCTAACCCTAAACTTAACCCTAACCCTAAGAGACCTAACCCTAAACGGAACTCTAAACCTCAGATGTGCATGGCATGTACGTAACCCTAACCCTAACCCTAACCCTAACCCTAACCCTAACCGTAACCCTAACCCTAAACCTAACCCTAATCCTGACCCTAAGAGGCCTAACCCTTGACGGAACTCTATAACCTCAGCTGTGCATGGCATGTACCTAACCCTATACCCTAAACCTAAGCCTAACCCTAACCCTAACCCTAACCCTGACCCTAAGAGGCCTAACCCAAAACGGAACTCTAAACCTCAGCTGTGCATGGCATGCAGTTAACACTAACCCTAACCCTAACCCTAACCCTAACCCTAACCCTAACCTTAACCCTAACCCTAACCCTAAGAGACCTAACCCAAAACGGAACTCTAAACCTCAGCTGTGCATGGCATGCACTTAACCCTAACCCTAACCCTAACCCTAACCCTAACCCTAACCCTAACCCTAACCCTAACCCTAACCCTAAACCTAACCTTAACCCTAACCCTAAGAGGCCTAACCCTAAACGCAACTCTAAACCTCAGCTGTGCATGGCATGTACGTAACCCTAACCCAAACCCTAACCCTAACCCTAAGACTAATCCTGACCCTAAGGGTCCTAACCCTTGACGGAACTCTAAACCTCAGCTGTGCATGGCATGTACATAACCCTAACCCTAACCCTAACCCTAAGAGGCCTAACCCTAAATGCAACTCTAAACCTCAGCTGTGCATGGCATGTACGTAACCCTAACCCTAACCCTAACCCTAACCCTAACCCTAACCCTAACCCTGACCCTAAGAGGCCGAACCCAAAACGGAACTCTAAACCTCAGTTGTGCATGGCATGTACCTAACCCTAACCCTAACCCTAACCCTAACCCTAACCCTAACCCTAACCCTAATCCTAAACCTAACCCTAACCCTGACCCTAAGAGTCCTAACCCTAGACGCAACTCTAAACCTCAGCTGTGCATGGCAGTTACATAACCCTAACCCTAACCCTAACCCTAACCCTAACCCTAACCCTAACCCTAAAACTAACCCTAATCCTGACCCTAAGAGGCCTAACCCTTGACGGAACTATAAACCTCAGCTGTGCATGGCATGTACCTAACCCTAACCCTAACCCTAACCCTAAAACTAACCCTAATCCTGACCCTAAGAGGCCTAACCCTTGACGGAACTATAAACCTCAGCTGTGCATGGCATGTACCTAACCCTAACCCTAACCCTAACCCTAACCCTAACCCTAACCCTAACCCTAACCCTAACCCTGACCCTAAGAGGCCTAACCCAAAACGGAACTCTAAACCTCAGCTGTGCATGGCATGCAGTTAACCCTAACCCTAACCCTAACTCTAACCCTAACCCTAACCCTAATCCTAACCTTAACCCTAACCCTAACCCTAAGAGGCCTAACCCTAAACGCAACTCTAAACCTCAGCTGTGCATGGCATGCACTTAACCGTAACCGTAACCGTAACCGTAACCGTAACCGTAACCCTAACCCTAACCCTAACCCTAACCCTAACGCTAACCCTAACCCTAACCCTAACCCTAACCCTAACCTTAACCCTAACCCTAAGAGGCCTAACCCTAAACGCAACTCTAAACCTCAGCTGTGCATGGCATGTAGGAAACCCTAACCCTAACCCTAACCCTAACCTTAACCCTAACGCTAACCCTAACCCTCACCCTGACCCTAAGAGGCCTAACCCAAAACGGAACTCTAAACCTCAGCTGTGCATGGCATGCACTTAACCCTAACCCTAACCCTAACCCTAACCCTAACCCTAACCCTAACCCTAACCCTAACCCTAACCCTAACCCTAACCCTAACCCTAAACCTAACCTTAACCGTAACCCTAAGAGGCCTAACCCTAAACGCAACTCTAAACCTCAGCTGTGCATGGCATGTACGTAACCCTAACCCTAACCCTAACCCTAACCCTAACCCTAACCCTAAAACTAACCCTAATCCTGACCCTAAGAGGCCTAACCCTTGACGGAACTATAAACCTCAGCTGTGCATGGCATGTACCTAACCCTAACCCTAACCCTAACCCTAACCCTAACCCTAACCCTAACCCTAACCCTGACCCTAAGAGGCCTAACCCAAAACGGAACTCTAAACCTCAGCTGTGCATGGCA
>NW_026599604.1:1587500-1610000 GCF_023634155.1 Falco peregrinus
AAACGGAACTCTAAACCTCAGCTGTGCATGGCATGTAGGTAACCCTAACACTAACCCTAACCCTAACCCTAACCCTAAACCTAACCCTAACCCTAACCCTAACCCTAACCCTAACCCTAACCCTAATCCTAACACTAATCCTAACACTAACCCTGACCCTAAGAGGCCTAACCCAAAACGGAACTCTAAACCTCAGCTGTGCATTGCATGCACTTAACCCTAACCCTAACCCTAACCCTAACCCTAACCCTTACCCTAACCCTAACTCTAATCCTGACCCTATTGGGCCTACCCCTTTCGTAACTCTAAACCTCAGCTGTGCATGGCATGTACATAACCCTAACCCTAACCCTAACCCTAACCCTAACCCTAACCCTAACCCTAACGCTAACCCTAAGAGGCCTAACCCTAAACGCAACTCTAAACCTCAGCTGTGCATGGCATGTACGTAACCCTAAACCTAACCCTAACCCTAACCCTAATGCTGACCCTAAGAGGCCTAACCCTAAACGCAACTCTAAACCTCAGCTGTGCATGGCATGCACTTAACCCTAACCCTAACCCTAACCCTAACCCTAACCCTAACCCTAACCCTAACCCTGACCCTAAGAGGCCTAACCCTAAACGCAACTCTAAACCTCAGCTGTGCATGGCATGTAGGAAACCCTAACCCTAACCCTAACCCTAACCTTAACCCTAACGCTAACCCTAACCCTAACCCTGACCCTAAGAGGCCTAACCCAAAACGGAACTCTAAACCTCAGCTGTGCATGGCATGTACCTAACCCTAACCCTAACCCTAACCCTAACCCTAACCCTAACCCTAACCTTAACCCTAACCCTAAGAGGCCTAACCCTAAACGGAACTCTAAACCTCAGCTGTGCATGGCATGTAGGTAACCCTAACACTAACCCTAACCCTAACCCTAACCCTAAACCTAACCCTAACCCTAACCCTGACCCTAAGAGGCCTAACCCTAGACAGAACTCTAAACCTCAGCTGTGCTTGGCATGTACCTAACCCTAACCCTAACCCTAACCCTAACCCTAACCTTAACCCTAACCTTAACCCTAACCCTAACCCTAAGTGATCTAACCCAAAACGGAACTCTAAACCTCAGCTGTGCATGGCATGTACGTAACCCTAACCCTAACCCTAACCCTAACCCTAACCCTAACCTTAACCCTAACCCTAAGAGGCCTAACCCTAAACGCAACTCTAAACCACAGCTGTGCATGGCATGTACGTAACCCTAACCCTTACCCTAACCCTAACCCTAACCCTAACCCTAACCCTAACCCTAAACTTAACCCTAACCCTAAGAGACCTAACCCTAAACGGAACTCTAAACCTCAGCTGTGCAGGGCAGGTACATAACCCTAACCCTAACCCTAACCCTAACCCTAACCCTAACCCTAACCCTAACCCTAACCCTAACCCTGACCCTAAGAGGCCTAACCCTAGACGGAACTCTAAACCTCAGCTGTGCATGGCATGTACCTAACCCTAACCCTAACCCTAACCCTAACACTAACTCTAAGAGACCTAACCCTAAACGGAGCTCTAAACCTCAGCTGTGCGTGGCATGTACCTAACCCTAACCCTAACCCTAACCCTAACCCTAACCCTAACCCTAAACTTAACCCTAACCCTAAGAGACCTAACCCTAAACGGAACTCTAAACCTCAGATGTGCATGGCATGTACGTAACCCTAACCCTAACCCTAACCCTAACCCTAACCCTAACCGTAACCCTAACCCTAAACCTAACCCTAATCCTGACCCTAAGAGGCCTAACCCTTGACGGAACTCTATAACCTCAGCTGTGCATGGCATGTACCTAACCCTAACCCTTACCCTAACCCTAATCCTAACGCTAACCCTAACCCTAACGCTAACCCGAACCCTAACCCTAACCCTTATCCTGACCCTAAGAGGCCTAACCCTAAACGCAACTCTAAACCTCAGCTGTGCATGGCATGTACCTAACCCTATACCCTAAACCTAAGCCTAACCCTAACCCTAACCCTAACCCTGACCCTAAGAGGCCTAACCCAAAACGGAACTCTAAACCTCAGCTGTGCATGGCATGCAGTTAACACTAACCCTAACCCTAACCCTAACCCTAACCCTAACCCTAACCTTAACCCTAACCCTAACCCTAAGAGACCTAACCCAAAACGGAACTCTAAACCTCAGCTGTGCATGGCATGCACTTAACCCTAACCCTAACCCTTACCCTAACCCTAACCCTAACCCTAACCCTAACCCTAACCCTAAACCTAACCTTAACCGTAACCCTAAGAGGCCTAACCCTAAACGCAACTCTAAACCTCAGCTGTGCATGGCATGTACGTAACCCTAACCCTAACCCTAACCCTAACCCTAAGACTAATCCTGACCCTAAGGGTCCTAACCCTTGACGGAACTCTAAACCTCAGCTGTGCATGGCATGTACATAACCCTAACCCTAACCCTAACCCTAAGAGGCCTAACCCTAAATGCAACTCTAAACCTCAGCTGTGCATGGCATGTACGTAACCCTAACCCTAACCCTAACCCTAACCCTAACCCTAACCCTAACCCTGACCCTAAGAGGCCGAACCCAAAACGGAACTCTAAACCTCAGTTGTGCATGGCATGTACCTAACCCTAACCCTAACCCTAACCCTAACCCTAACCCTAACCCTAATCCTAAACCTAACCCTAACCCTGACCCTAAGAGTCCTAACCCTAGACGCAACTCTAAACCTCAGCTGTGCATGGCAGGTACATAACCCTAACCCTAAACCTAACCCTAACCCTAACCCTAACCCTAACCCTAAAACTAACCCTAATCCTGACCCTAAGAGGCCTAACCCTTGACGGAACTATAAACCTCAGCTGTGCATGGCATGTACCTAACCCTAACCCTAACCCTAACCCTAACCCTAACCCTAACCCTAACCCTAACCCTGACCCTAAGAGGCCTAACCCAAAACGGAACTCTAAACCTCAGTTGTGCATGGCATGCAGTTAACCCTAACCCTAACCCTAACCCTAACCCTAACCCTAACCCTAACCCTAACCCTAACCCTAACCCTAACCCTAACCCTAAGAGACCTAACCCTAAACGGAACTCTAAACCTCAGCTGTGCATGGCATGTAGGTAACCCTAACACTAACCCTAACCCTAACCCTAACCCTAAACCTAACCCTAACCCTAACCCTAACCCTAACCCTAACCCTAACCCTAATCCTAACACTAATCCTAACACTAACCCTGACCCTAAGAGGCCTAACCCAAAACGGAACTCTAAACCTCAGCTGTGCATTGCATGCACTTAACCCTAACCCTAACCCTAACCCTAACCCTAACCCTTACCCTAACCCTAACTCTAATCCTGACCCTATTGGGCCTACCCCTTTCGTAACTCTAAACCTCAGCTGTGCATGGCATGTACATAACCCTAACCCTAACCCTAACCCTAACCCTAACCCTAACCCTAACCCTAACGCTAACCCTAAGAGGCCTAACCCTAAACGCAACTCTAAACCTCAGCTGTGCATGGCATGTACGTAACCCTAAACCTAACCCTAACCCTAACCCTAATGCTGACCCTAAGAGGCCTAACCCTAAACGCAACTCTAAACCTCAGCTGTGCATGGCATGCACTTAACCCTAACCCTAACCCTAACCCGAACCCTAACCCTAACCCTAATCCTGACCCTAAGAGGCCTAACCCTAAACGCAACTCTAAACCTCAGCTGTGCATGGCATGTACGTAACCCTAACCCTAACCCTAACCCTAACCCTAACCCTGACCCTAAGAGGCCTAACCCAAAACGGAACTCTAAACCTCAGCTGTGCATGGCATGCACTTAACCCTAACCCTAACCCTAACCCTAACCCTAACCCTAACCCTAACCCTAACCCTAACCCTGACCCTAAGAGGCCTAACACTAAACGCAACTCTAAACCTCAGCTGTGCATGGCATGTACGTAACCCTAACCCTAACCCTAACCCTAACCCTAACCCTAACCCTAACCCTAACCCTGACCCTAAGAGGCCTAACCCAAAACGGAACTCTAAACCTCAGCTGTGCATGGCATGTACCTAACCCTAACCCTAACCCTAACCCTAACCCTAACCCTAACCCTAATCCGAACCCTAAGAGGCCTAACCCTAAACGGAACTCTAAACCTCAGCTGTGCATGGCATGTAGGTAACCCTAACCCTAACCCTAACCCTAACCCTAACCCTAAACCTAACCCTAACCCTAACCCTGACCCTAAGAGGCCTAACCCTAGACGGAACTCTAAACCTCAGCTGTGCTTGGCATGTACCTAACCCTAACCCTAACCCTAACCCTAACCCTAACCCTAACCCTAACCCTAACCTTAACCCTAACCCCAACCCTATGTGATCTAACCCAAAACGGAACTCTAAACCTCACCTGTGCATGGCATGCACTTAACCCTAACCCTAACCCTAACCCTAACCCTAACCCTAACCCTAACCTTAACCCTAACCCTAAGAGGCCTAACCCTAAATGCAACTCTAAACCACAGCTGTGCATGGCATGTACGTAACCCTAACCCTTACCCTAACCCTAACCCTAACCCTAACCCTAACCCTAACCCTAACACTAAACTTAACCCTAACCCTAAGAGACCTAACCCTAAACGGAACTCTAAACCTCAGCTGTGCAGGGCAGGTACATAACCCTAACCATAACCCTAACCCTAACCCTAACCCTAACCCTAACCCTGACCCTAAGAGGCCTAACCCTAGACGGAACTCTAAACCTCAGCTGTGCATGGCATGTACCTAACCCTAACCCTAACCCTAACCCTAACACTAACTCTAAGAGACCTAACCCTAAACGGAGCTCTAAACCTCAGCTGTGCATGGCATGTACCTAACCCTAACCCTAACCCTAACCCTAACCCTAACCTTAACCCTAACCCTAACCCTAAGCGATCTAACCCTAAACGGAACTCTAAACCTCACCTGTGCATGGCATGCACTTAACCCTAACCCTAACCCTAACCCTAAACCTAACCCTAACCTTAACCCTAACCCTAAGAGGCCTAACCCTAAATGCAACTCTAAACCACAGCTGTGCATGGCATGTACGTAACCCTAACCCTTACCCTAACCCTAACCCTAACCCTAACCCTAACCCTAACCCTAAACTTAACCCTAACCCTAAGAGACCTAACCCTAAACGGAACTCTAAACCTCAGCTGTGCAGGGCAGGTACATAACCCTAACCCTAACCCTAACCCTAACCCTAACCCTAACCCTAACCCTAACCCTGACCCTAAGAGGCCTAACCCTAGACGGAACTCTAAACCTCAGCTGTGCATGGCATGTACCTAACCCTAACCCTAACCCTAACCCTAACACTAACTCTAAGAGACCTAACCCTAAACGGAGCTCTAAACCTCAGCTGTGCATGGCATGTACCTAACCCTAACCCTAACCCTAACCCTAACCCTAACCCTAACCCTAACCCTAAACTTAACCCTAACCCTAAGAGACCTAACCCTAAACGGAACTCTAAACCTCAGATGTGCATGGCATGTACGTAACCCTAACCCTAACCCTAACCCTAACCCTAACCCTAACCATAACCCTAACCCTAAACCTAACCCTAATCCTGACCCTAAGAGGCCTAACCCTTGACGGAACTCTATAACCTCAGCTGTGCATGGCATGTACCTAACCCTAACCCTTACCCTAACCCTAATCCTAACGCTAACCCTAACGCTAACCCGAACCCTAACCCTAACCCTTATCCTGACCCTAAGAGGCCTAACCCTAAACGCAACTCTAAACCTCAGCTGTGCATGGCATGTACCTAACCCTATACCCTAAACCTAAGCCTAACCCTAACCCTAACCCTAACCCTGACCCTAAGAGGCCTAACCCAAAACGGAACTCTAAACCTCAGCTGTGCATGGCATGCAGTTAACACTAACCCTAACCCTAACCCTAACCCTAACCCTAACCCTAACCTTAACCCTAACCCTAACCCTAAGAGACCTAACCCAAAACGGAACTCTAAACCTCAGCTGTGCATGGCATGCACTTAACCCTAACCCTAACCCTAACCCTAACCCTAACCCTAACCCTAACCCTAACCCTAACCCTAACCCTAAACCTAACCTTAACCGTAACCCTAAGAGGCCTAACCCTAAACGCAACTCTAAACCTCAGCTGTGCATGGCATGTACGTAACCCTAACCCTAACCCTAACCCTAACCCTAACCCTAACCCGAACCCTAACCCTAATCCTGACCCTAAGGGTCCTAACCCTTGACGGAACTCTAAACCTCAGCTGTGCATGGCATGTACATAACCCTAACCCTAACCCTAACCCTAAGAGGCCTAACCCTAAATGCAACTCTAAACCTCAGCTGTGCATGGCATGTACGTAACCCTAACCCTAACCCTAACCCTAACCCTAACCCTAACCCTAACCCTGACCCTAAGAGGCCGAACCCAAAACGGAACTCTAAACCTCAGTTGTGCATGGCATGTACCTAACCCTAACCCTAACCCTAACCCTAACCCTAATCCTAAACCTAACCCTAACCCTGACCCTAAGAGTCCTAACCCTAGACGCAACTCTAAACCTCAGCTGTGCATGGCAGGTACATAACCCTAACCCTAACCCTAACCCTAACCCTAACCCGAACCCTAACCCTAATCCTGACCCTAAGGGTCCTAACCCTTGACGGAACTCTAAACCTCAGCTGTGCATGGCATGTACATAACCCTAACCCTAACCCTAACCCTAAGAGGCCTAACCCTAAATGCAACTCTAAACCTCAGCTGTGCATGGCATGTACGTAACCCTAACCCTAACCCTAACCCTAACCCTAACCCTAACCCTAACCCTGACCCTAAGAGGCCGAACCCAAAACGGAACTCTAAACCTCAGTTGTGCATGGCATGTACCTAACCCTAACCCTAACCCTAACCCTAACCCTAATCCTAAACCTAACCCTAACCCTGACCCTAAGAGTCCTAACCCTAGACGCAACTCTAAACCTCAGCTGTGCATGGCAGGTACATAACCCTAACCCTAACCCTAACCCTAACCCTAACCCTAACCCTAAAACTAACCCTAATCCTGACCCTAAGAGGCCTAACCCTTGACGGAACTATAAACCTCAGCTGTGCATGGCATGTACCTAACCCTAACCCTAACCCTAACCCTAACCCTAACCCTAACCCTAACCCTAACCCTGACCCTAAGAGGCCTAACCCAAAACGGAACTCTAAGCCTCAGCTGTGCATGGCATGCAGTTAACCCTAACCCTAACCCTAACTCTAACCCTAACCCTAACCCTAATCCTAACCTTAACCCTAACCCTAACCCTAAGAGGCCTAACCCTAAACGCAACTCTAAACCTCAGCTGTGCATGGCATGCACTTAACCGTAACCGTAACCGTAACCGTAACCGTAACCGTAACCCTAACCCTAACCCTAACCCTAACGCTAACCCTAACCCTAACCCTAACCCTAACCCTAACCTTAACCCTAACCCTAAGAGGCCTAACCCTAAACGCAACTCTAAACCTCAGCTGTGCATGGCATGTAGGAAACCCTAACCCTAACCCTAACCCTAACCTTAACCCTAACGCTATCCCTAACCCTAACCCTGACCCTAAGAGGCCTAACCCAAAACGGAACTCTAAACCTCAGCTGTGCATGGCATGCACTTAACCCTAACCCTAACCCTAACCCTAACCCTAACCCTAACCCTAACCCTAACGCTAACCCTAACCCTAACTCTAATCCTGACCCTAAGGGGCCTAACCCTTGACGGAACTCTAAACCTCAGCTGCGCATGGCATGTACATAACCCTAACCCTAACCCTAACCCTAACCCTAACCTTAACCCTAACGCTAACCCTAACCCTAACCCTGACCCTAAGAGGCCTAACCCAAAACGGAACTCTAAACCTCAGCTGTGCATGGCATGCACTTAACCCTAACCCTAACCCTAACCCTAACCCTAACCCTAACCCTAACCCTAACCCTAACCCTAACGCTAACCCTAACCCTAACTCTAATCCTGACCCTAAGGGGCCTAACCCTTGACGGAACTCTAAACCTCAGCTGTGCATGTCATGTACATAACCCTAACCCTAACCCTAACCCTAACCCTAACCCTAACCCTAACCCTAATCCTAACACTAACCCTGACCCTAAGGGGCCTAACCCAAAACGGAACTCTAAACCTCAGCTGTGCATTGCATGCACTTAACCCTAACCCTAACCCTTACCCTAACCCTAACCCTAACCCTAACTCTAATCCTGACCCTATTTGGCCTACCCCTTTCGTAACTCTAAACCTCAGCTGTGCATGGCATGTACATAACCCTAACCCTAACCCTAACCCTAACCCTAACCCTAACGCTAACCCTAACAGGCCTAACCCTAAACGCAACTCTAAACCTCAGCTGTGCATGGCATGTACGTAACCCTAAACCTAACCCTAACCCTAACCCTAATGCTGACCCTAAAAGGCCTAACACAAAACAGAACTCTAAACCTCAGCTGTGCATGGCATGCACTTAACCCTAACCCTAACCCTAACCAGAACCCTAACCCTAACCCTAATCCTGACCCTAAGAGGCCTAACCCTAAACGCAACTCTAAACCTCAGCTGTGCATGGCATGTACGTAACCCTAACCCTAACCCTAACCCTAACCCTAACCCTAACCCTAACCCTAACCCTAACCCTAACCCTGACCCTAAGAGGCCTAACCCAAAACGGAACTCTAAACCTCAGCTGTGCATGGCATGCACTTAACCCTAACCCTAACCCTAACCCTAACCCTAACCCTAACCCTAACCTTAACCCTAACCCTAAGAGGCCTAACCCTAAACGGAACTCTAAACCTCAGCTGTGCATGGCATGTAGGTAACCCTAACACTAACCCTAACCCTAACCCTAAACCTAACCCTAACCCTAACCCTGACCCTAAGAGGCCTAACCCTAGACGGAACTCTAAACCTCAGCTATGCTTGGCATGTACCTAACCCTAACCCTAACCCTAACCCTAACCCTAACCTTAACCCTAACCCTAACCCTAAGTGATCTAACCCAAAACGGAACTCTAAACCTCACCTGTGCATGGCATGCACTTAACCCTAACCCTAACCCTAACCCTAACCCTAACCCTAACCTTAACCCTAACCCTAAGAGGCCTAACCCTAAATGCAACTCTAAACCACAGCTGTGCATGGCATGTACGTAACCCTAACCCTTACCCTAACCCTAACCCTAACCCTAACCCTAACCCTAACCCTAACCCTAACCCTAACCCTAACCCTAAACTTAACCCTAACCCTAAGAGACCTAACCCTAAACGGAACTCTAAACCTCAGCTGTGCAGGGCAGGTACATAACCCTAACCCTAACCCTAACCCTAACCCTAACCCTAACCCTAACCCTAACCCTGACCCTAAGAGGCCTAACCCTAGACGGAACTCTAAACCTCAGCTGTGCATGGCATGTACCTAACCCTAACCCTAACCCTAACCCTAACACTAACTCTAAGAGACCTAACCCTAAACGGAGCTCTAAACCTCAGCTGTGCATGGCATGTACCTAACCCTAACCCTAACCCTAACCCTAACCCTAACCCTAACCCTAACCCTAAACTTAACCCTAACCCTAAGAGACCTAACCCTAAACGGAACTCTAAACCTCAGATGTGCATGGCATGTACGTAACCCTAACCCTAACCCTAACCCTAACCCTAACCCTAACCATAACCCTAACCCTAAACCTAACCCTAATCCTGACCCTAAGAGGCCTAACCCTTGACGGAACTCTATAACCTCAGCTGTGCATGGCATGTACCTAACCCTAACCCTTACCCTAACCCTAATCCTAACGCTAACCCTAAGGTTAACCCGAACCCTAACCCTAACCCTTATCCTGACCCTAAGAGGCCTAACCCTAAACGCAACTCTAAACCTCAGCTGTGCATGGCATGTACCTAACCCTATACCCTAAACCTAAGCCTAACCCTAACCCTAACCCTAACCCTGACCCTAAGAGGCCTAACCCAAAACGGAACTCTAAACCTCAGCTGTGCATGGCATGCAGTTAACACTAACCCTAACCCTAACCCTAACCCTAACCCTAACCCTAACCTTAACCCTAACCCTAACCCTAAGAGACCTAACCCAAAACGGAACTCTAAACCTCAGCTGTGCATGGCATGCACTTAACCCTAACCCTAACCCTAACCCTAACCCTAACCCTAACCCTAACCCTAACCCTAACCCTAAACCTAACCCTAACCCTGACCCTAAGAGTCCTAACCCTAGACGCAACTCTAAACCTCAGCTGTGCATGGCATGTACGTAACCCTAACCCTAACCCTAACCCTAACCCTAACCCTAACCCGAACCCTAACCCTAATCCTGACCCTAAGGGTCCTAACCCTTGACGGAACTCTAAACCTCAGCTGTGCATGGCATGTACATAACCCTAACCCTAACCCTAACCCTAAGAGGCCTAACCCTAAATGCAACTCTAAACCTCAGCTGTGCATGGCATGTACGTAACCCTAACCCTAACCCTAACCCTAACCCTAACCCTAACCCTAACCCTAACCCTGACCCTAAGAGGCCGAACCCAAAACGGAACTCTAAACCTCAGTTGTGCATGGCATGTACCTAACCCTAACCCTAACCCTAACCCTAACCCTAATCCTAAACCTAACCCTAACCCTGACCCTAAGAGTCCTAACCCTAGACGCAACTCTAAACCTCAGCTGTGCATGGCAGGTACATAACCCTAACCCTAACCCTAACCCTAACCCTAACCCTAAAACTAACCCTAATCCTGACCCTAAGAGGCCTAACCCTTGACGGAACTATAAACCTCAGCTGTGCATGGCATGTACCTAACCCTAACCCTAACCCTAACCCTAACACTAACTCTAAGAGACCTAACCCTAAACGGAGCTCTAAACCTCAGCTGTGCATGGCATGTACCTAACCCTAACCCTAACCCTAACCCTAACCCTAACCCTAACCCTAACCCTAAACTTAACCCTAACCCTAAGAGACCTAACCCTAAACGGAACTCTAAACCTCAGATGTGCATGGCATGTACGTAACCCTAACCCTAACCCTAACCCTAACCCTAACCCTAACCATAACCCTAACCCTAAACCTAACCCTAATCCTGACCCTAAGAGGCCTAACCCTTGACGGAACTCTATATCCTCAGCTGTGCATGGCATGTACCTAACCCTAACCCTTACCCTAACCCTAATCCTAACGCTAACCCTAAGGCTAACCCGAACCCTAACCCTAACCCTTATCCTGACCCTAAGAGGCCTAACCCTAAACGCAACTCTAAACCTCAGCTGTGCATGGACTGTACCTAACCCTATACCCTAAACCTAAGCCTAACCCTAACCCTAACCCTAACCCTGACCCTAAGAGGCCTAACCCAAAACGGAACTCTAAACCTCAGCTGTGCATGGCATGCAGTTAACACTAACCCTAACCCTAACCCTAACCCTAACCCTAACCCTAACCTTAACCCTAACCCTAACCCTAAGAGACCTAACCCAAAACGGAACTCTAAACCTCAGCTGTGCATGGCATGCACTTAACCCTAACCCTAACCCTAACCCTAACCCTAACCCTAACCCTAACCCTAACCCTAACCCTAACCCTAACCCTAAACCTAACCTTAACCGTAACCCTAAGAGGCCTAACCCTAAACGCAACTCTAAACCTCAGCTGTGCATGGCATGTACGTAATCCTAACCCTAACCCTAAACCTAACCCTAACCCTAACCCGAACCCTAACCCTAATCCTGACCCTAAGGGTCCTAACCCTTGACGGAACTCTAAACCTCAGCTGTGCATGGCATGTACATAACCCTAACCCTAACCCTAACCCTAAGAGGCCTAACCCTAAATGCAACTCTAAACCTCAGCTGTGCATGGCATATACCTAACCCTATACCCTAAACCTAAGCCTAACCCTAACCCTAACCCTAACCCTAACCCTGACCCTAAGAGGCCGAACCCAAAACGGAACTCTAAACCTCAGTTGTGCATGGCATGTACCTAACCCTAACCCTAACCCTAACCCTAACCCTAATCCTAAACCTAACCCTAACCCTGACCCTAAGAGTCCTAACCCTAGACGCAACTCTAAACCTCAGCTGTGCATGGCAGGTACATAACCCTAACCCTAACCCTAACCCTAACCCTAACCCTAACCCTAAAACTAACCCTAATCCTGACCCTAAGAGGCCTAACCCTTGACGGAACTATAAACCTCAGCTGTGCATGGCATGTACCTAACCCTAACCCTAACCCTAACCCTAACCCTAACCCTAACCCTAACCCTAACCCTAACCCTGACCCTAAGAGGCCTAACCCAAAACGGAACTCTAAACCTCAGCTGTGCATGGCATGCAGTTAACCCTAACCCTAACCCTAACTCTAACCCTAACCCTAACCCTAATCCTAACCTTAACCCTAACCCTAACCCTAAGAGGCCTAACCCTAAACGCAACTCTAAACCTCAGCTGTGCATGGCATGCACTTAACCGTAACCGTAACCGTAACCGTAACCGTAACCGTAACCCTAACCCTAACCCTAACCCTAACGCTAACCCTAACCCTAACCCTAACCCTAACCCTAACCTTAACCCTAACCTTAAGAGGCCTAACCCTAAACGCAACTCTAAACCTCAGCTGTGCATGGCATGTAGGAAACCCTAACCCTAACCCTAACCCTAACCTTAACCCTAACGCTATCCCTAACCCTAACCCTGACCCTAAGAGGCCTAACCCAAAACGGAACTCTAAACCTCAGCTGTGCATGGCATGCACTTAACCCTAACCCTAACCCTAACCCTAACCCTAACCCTAACCCTAACCCTAACGCTAACCCTAACCCTAACTCTAATCCTGACCCTAAGGGGCCTAACCCTTGACGGAACTCTAAACCTCAGCTGTGCATGGCATGTACATAACCCTAACCCTAACCCTAACCCTAACCCTAACCTTAACCCTAACGCTAACCCTAACCCTAACCCTGACCCTAAGAGGCCTAACCCAAAACGGAACTCTAAACCTCAGCTGTGCATGGCATGCACTTAACCCTAACCCTAACCCTAACCCTAACCCTAACCCTAACCCTAACCCTAACCCTAACGCTAACCCTAACCCTAACTCTAATCCTGACCCTAAGGGGCCTAACCCTTGACGGAACTCTAAACCTCAGCTTTGCATGTCATGTACATAACCCTAACCCTAACCCTAACCCTAACCCTAACCCTAATCCTAACACTAACCCTGACCCTAAGGGGCCTAACCCAAAACGGAACTCTAAACCTCAGCTGTGCATTGCATGCACTTAACCCTAACCCTAACCCTTACCCTAACCCTAACCCTAACCCTAACTCTAATCCTGACCCTATTTGGCCTACCCCTTTCGTAACTCTAAACCTCAGCTGTGCATGGCATGTACATAACCCTAACCCTAACCCTAACCCTAACCCTAACCCTAACCCTAACGCTAACCCTAACAGGCCTAACCCTAAACGCAACTCTAAACCTCAGCTGTGCATGGCATGTACGTAACCCTAAACCTAACCCTAACCCTAACCCTAATGCTGACCCTAAGAGGCCTAACACAAAACAGAACTCTAAACCTCAGCTGTGCATGGCATGCACTTAACCCTAACCCTAACCCTAACCCGAACCCTAACCCTAACCCTAATCCTGACCCTAAGAGGCCTAACCCTAAACGCAACTCTAAACCTCAGCTGTGCATGGCATGTACGTAACCCTAACCCTAACCCTAACCCTAACCCTAACCCTAACCCTAACCCTAACCCTAACCCTAACCCTGACCCTAAGAGGCCTAACCCAAAACGGAACTCTAAACCTCAGCTGAGCATGGCATGCAGTTAACACTAACCCTAACCCTAACCCTAACCCTAACCCTAACCCTAACCTTAACCCTAACCCTAACCCTAAGTGACCTAACCCTAAACGCAACTCTAAACCTCAGCTGTGCATGGCATGCACTTAACCCTAACCCTAACCCTAACCCTAACCCTAACCCTAACCCTAACCCTAACCCTAACCCTAACCCTAAACCTAACCTTAACCGTAACCCTAAGAGTCCTAACCCTAAACGCAACTCTAAACCCCAGCTGTACATGGCATGTACGTAACCCTAACCTTAACCCTAACCCTAACCCTAACCCTAACCCGAACCCTAACACTAATCCTGACCCTAAGGGTCCTAACCCTTGACGGAACTCTAAACCTCAGCTGTGCATGGCATGTACGTAACCCTAACCCTAACCCTAACCCTAACCCTAAAACTAACCCTAATCCTGACCCTAAGAGGCCTAACCCAAAACGGAACTATAAACCTCAGCTGTGCATGGCATGTACCTAACCCTAACCCTAACCCTAACCCTAACCCTAACCCTAACCCTAACCCTAACCCTAACCCTAACCCTAACCCTAACGCTAACCCTAAGAGGCCTAACCCTAAACGCAACTCTAAACCTCAGCTGTGCATGGCATGCACTTAACCCTAACCCTAACCCTAACCCGAACCCTAACCCTAACCCTAAACCTAACCCTAACCCTAACCCTAATGCTGACCCTAAGAGGCCTAACCCTAAACGCAACTCTAAACCTCAGCTGTGCATGGCATGCACTTAACCCTAACCCTAACCCTAACCCGAACCCTAACCCTAACCCTAATCCTGACCCTAAGAGGCCTAACACTAAACGCAACTCTAAACCTCAGCTGTGCATGGCATGTACGTAACCCTAACCCTAACCCTAACCCTAACCCTAACCCTAACCCTAACCCTAACCCTGACCCTAAGAGGCCTAACCCTAGACGGAACTCTAAACCTCAGCTGTGCATGGCATGTACCTAACCCTAACCCTAACCCTAACCCTAACCCTAACCCTAACCCTAACCCTAACCCTAACCTTAACCCTAACCCTAAGAGGCCTAACCCAAAACGGAACTCTAAACCTCAGCTGTGCATGGCATGTAGGTAACCCTAACACTAACCCTAACCCTAACCCTAACCCTAAACCTAACCCTAACCCTAATCCTGACCCTAAGAGGCCTAACCCTTGACGGAACTCTAAACCTCAGCTGTGCATGGCATGTACCTAACCCTAACCCTAACCCTAACCCTAACCTTAACCCTAACCCTAACCCTAAGTGATCTAACCCAAAACGGAACTCTAAACCTCACCTGTGCATGGCATGCACTTAACCCTAACCCTAACCCTAACCCTAAACCTAACCCTAACCTTAACCCTAACCCTAAGAGGCCTAACCCTAAATGCAACTCTAAACCACAGCTGTGCATGGCATGTACCTAACCCTAACCCTTACCCTAACCCTAACCCTAACCCTAACCCTAACCCTAACCCTAAACTTAACCCTAACCCTAAGAGACCTAACCCTAAACGGAACTCTAAACCTCAGCTGTGCAGGGCAGGTACATAACCCTAACCCTAACCCTAACCCTAACCCTAACCCTAACCCTAACCCTAACCCTAACCCTGACCCTAACACTAACTCTAAGAGACCTAACCCTAAACGGAGCTCTAAACCTCAGCTGTGCATGGCATGTACCTAACCCTAACCCTAACCCTAACCCTAACCCTAACCCTAACCCTAACCCTAAACTTAACCCTAACCCTAAGAGACCTAACCCTAAACGGAACTCTAAACCTCAGATGTGCATGGCATGTACGTAACCCTAACCCTAACCGTAACCCTAACCCTAACCCTAACCCTAACCCTAACCCTAACCCTAACCTTAACCCTAACCCTAACCCTAACCCTAACCCTAACCCTAACCCTAACCCTAAACCTAACCTTAACCGTAACCCTAAGAGGCGTAACCCTAAACGCAACTCTAAACCTCAGCTGTGCATGGCATGTACGTAACCCTAACCCTAACCCTAACCCTAACCCTAACCCTAACCCGAACCCTAACCCTAATCCTGACCCTAAGGGTCCTAACCCTTGACGGAACTCTAAACCTCAGCTGTGCATGGCATGTACATAACCCTAACCCTAACCCTAACCCTAAGAGGCCTAACCCTAAATGCAACTCTAAACCTCAGCTGTGCATGGCATGTACGTAACCCTAACCCTAACCCTAACCCTAACCCTAACCCTAACCCTAACACTAACCCTGACCCTAAGAGGCCGAACCCAAAACGGAACTCTAAACCTCAGTTGTGCATGGCATGTACCTAACCCTAACCCTAACCCTAACCCTAACCCTAACCCTAACCCTAACCCTAATCCTAAACCTAACCCTAACCCTGACCCTAAGAGTCCTAACCCTAGACGCAACTCTAAACCTCAGCTGTGCATGGCAGGTACATAACCCTAACCCTAACCCTAACCCTAACCCTAACCCTAACCCTAAAACTAACCCTAATCCTGACCCTAAGAGGCCTAACCCTTGACGGAACTATAAACCTCAGCTGTGCATGGCATGTACCTAACCCTAACCCTAACCCTAACCCTAACCCTAACCCTAACCCTAACCCTAACCCTAACCCTAACCCTGACCCTAAGAGGCCTAACCCAAAACGGAACTCTAAACCTCAGCTGTGCATGGCATGCAGTTAACCCTAACCCTAACCCTAACTCTAACCCTAACCCTAACCCTAATCCTAACCTTAACCCTAACCCTAACCCTAAGAGGCCTAACCCTAAACGCAACTCTAAACCTCAGCTGTGCATGGCATGCACTTAACCGTAACCGTAACCGTAACCGTAACCCTAACCCTAACCCTAACCCTAACCCTAACCCTAACGCTAACCCTAACCCTAACCCTAACCCTAACCCTAACCTTAACCCTAACCCTAAGAGGCCTAACCCTAAACGCAACTCTAAACCTCAGCTGTGCATGGCATGTAGGAAACCCTAACCCTAACCCTAACCTTAACCTTAACCCTAACGCTAACCCTAACCCTAACCCTGACCCTAAGAGGCCTAACCCAAAACGGAACTCTAAACCTCAGCTGTGCATGGCATGCACTTAACTCTAACCCTAACCCTAACCCTAACCCTAACCCTAACCCTAACGCTAACGCTAACCCTAACCATAACTCTAATCCTGACCCTAAGGGGCCTAACCCTTGACGGAACTCTAAACCTCAGCTGTGCATGGCATGTACATAACCCTAACCCTAACCCTAACCCTAACCCTAACGCTAACCCTAACGCTAACCCTAACCCTAACCCTGACCCTAAGAGGCCTAACCCAAAACGGAACTCTAAACCTCAGCTGTGCATGGCATGCACTTAACCCTAACCCTAACCCTAACCCTAACCCTAACCCTAACCCTAACCCTAACGCTAACCCTAACCCTAACTCTAATCCTGACCCTAAGGGGCCTAACCCTTGACGGAACTCTAAACCTCAGCTGTGCATGTCATGTACATAACCCTAACCCTAACCCTAACCCTAACCCGAACCCCAACCCTAACCCTAATCCTAACACTAACCCTGACCCTAAGAGGCCTAACCCAAAACGGAACTCTAAACCTCAGCTGTGCATTGCATGCACTTAACCCTAACCCTAACCCTTACCCTAACCCTAACCCTAACCCTAACTCTAATCCTGACCCTATTGGGCCTACCCCTTTCGTAACTCTAAACCTCAGCTGTGCATGGCATGTACATAACCCTAACCCTAACCCTAACCCTAACCCTAACCCTAACCCTAACGCTAACCCTAACAGGCCTAACCCTAAACGCAACTCTAAACCTCAGCTGTGCATGGCATGTACGTAACCCTAAACCTAACCCTAACCCTAACCCTAATGCTGACCCTAAGAGGCCTAACACAAAACAGAACTCTAAACCTCAGCTGTGCATGGCATGCACTTAACCCTAACCCTAACCCGAACCCTAACCCTAACCCTAATCCTGACCCTAAGAGGCCTAACCCTAAACGCAACTCTAAACCTCAGCTGTGCATGGCATGTACGTAACCCTAACCCTAACCCTAACCCTAACCCTAACCCTAACCCTAACCCTAACCCTAACCCTGACCCTAAGAGGCCTAACCCAAAACGGAACTCTAAACCTCAGCTGAGCATGGCATGCAGTTAACACTAACCCTAACCCTAACCCTAACCCTAACCCTAACCCTAACCTTAACCCTAACCCTAACCCTAAGTGACCTAACCCTAAACGCAACTCTAAACCTCAGCTGTGCATGACATGCACTTAACCCTAACCCTAACCCTAACCCTAACCCTAACCCTAACCCTAACCCTAACCCTGACCCTAAGAGGCCTAACACTAAACGCAACTCTAAACCTCAGCTGTGCATGGCATGTACGTAACCCTAACCCTAACCCTAACCCTAACCCTAACCCTAACCCTAACCCTGACCCTAAGAGCCCTAACCCAAAACGGAACTATAAACCTCAGCTGTGCATGGCATGTACCTAACCCTAACCCTAACCCTAACCCTAACCCTAACCCTAACCCTAGCCTTAACCCTAACCCTAAGAGGCCTAACCCTAAACAGAACTCTAAACCTCAGCTGTGCATGGCATGTAGGAAACCCTAACCCTAACCCTAACCCTAACCTTAACCCTAACGCTATCCCTAACCCTAACCCTGACCCTAAGAGGCCTAACCCAAAACGGAACTCTAAACCTCAGCTGTGCATGGCATGCACTTAACCCTAACCCTAACCCTAACCCTAACCCTAACCCTAACCCTAACCCTAACGCTAACCCTAACCCTAACTCTAATCCTGACCCTAAGGGGCCTAACCCTTGACGGAACTCTAAACCTCAGCTGTGCATGGCATGTACATAACCCTAACCCTAACCCTAACCCTAACCCTAACCCTAACCTTAACCCTAACGCTAACCCTAACCCTAACCCTGACCCTAAGAGGCCTAACCCAAAACGGAACTCTAAACCTCAGCTGTGCATGGCATGCACTTAACCCTAACCCTAACCCTAACCCTAACCCTAACCCTAACCCTAACCCTAACCCTAACCCTAATCCTAACACTAACCCTGACCCTAAGAGGCCTAACCCAAAACGGAACTCTAAACCTCAGCTGTGCATTGCATGCACTTAACCCTAACCCTAACCCTTACCCTAACCCTAACCCTAACCCTAACTCTAATCCTGACCCTATTGGGCCTACCCCTTTCGTAACTCTAAACCTCAGCTGTGCATGGCATGTACATAACCCTAACCCTAACCCTAACCCTAACCCTAACCCTAACCCTAACCCTAACCCTAACGCTAACCCTAAGAGGCCTAACCCTAAACGCAACTCTAAACCTCAGCTGTGCATGGCATGCACTTAACCCTAACCCTAACCCTAACCCGAACCCTAACCCTAACCCTAAACCTAACCCTAACCCTAACCCTAATGCTGACCCTAAGAGGCCTAACCCTAAACGCAACTCTAAACCTCAGCTGTGCATGGCATGCACTTAACCCTAACCCTAACCCTAACCCGAACCCTAACCCTAACCCTAATCCTGACCCTAAGAGGCCTAACCCTAAACGCAACTCTAAACCTCAGCTGTGCATGGCATGTACGTAACCCTAACCCTAACCCTAACCCTAACCCTAACCCTAACCCTAACCCTAACCCTAACCCTGACCCTAAGAGGCCTAACCCAAAACGGAACTCTAAACCTCAGCTGTGCATGGCATGCAGTTAACACTAACCCTAACCCTAACCCTAACCCTAACCCTAACCCTAACCTTAACCCTAACCCTAACCCTAAGTGACCTAACCCTAAACGCAACTCTAAACCTCAGCTGTGCATGGCATGCACTTAACCCTAACCCTAACCCTAACCCTAACCCTAACCCTAACCCTAACCCTGACCCTAAGAGGCCTAACACTAAACGCAACTCTAAACCTCAGCTGTGCATGGCATGTACGTAACCCTAACCCTAACCCTAACCCTAACCCTAACCCTAACCCTAACCCTAACCCTGACCCTAAGAGGCCTAACCCAAAACGGAACTCTAAACCTCAGCTGTGCATGGCATGTACCTAACCCTAACCCTAACCCTAACCCTAACCCTAACCCTAACCTTAACCCTAACCCTAAGAGGCCTAACCCAAAACGGAACTCTAAACCTCAGCTGTGCATGGCATGTAGGTAACCCTAACACTAACCCTAACCCTAACCCTAACCCTAAACCTAACCCTAACCCTAACCCTGACCCCAAGAGGCCTAACCCTAGACGGAACTCTAAACCTCAGCTGTGCATGGCATGTACCTAACCCTAACCCTAACCCTAACCCTAACACTAACTCTAAGAGACCTAACCCTAAACGGAGCTCTAAACCTCAGCTGTGCATGGCATGTACCTAACCCTAACCCTAACCCTAACCCTAACCCTAACCCTAACTCTAACCCTAAACTTAACCCTAACCCTAAGAGACCTAACCCTAAACGGAACTCTAAACCTCAGATGTGCATGGCATGTACGTAACCCTAACCCTAACCCTAACCCTAACCCTAACCCTAACCCTAACCCTAACCATAACCCTAACCCTAACCCTAAGTGACCTAACCCTAAACGCAACTCTAAACCTCAGCTGTGCATGGCATGCACTTAACCCTAACCCTAACCCTAACCCTAACCCTAACCCTAACCCTAACCCTGACCCTAAGAGGCCTAACACTAAACGCAACTCTAAACCTCAGCTGTGCATGGCATGTACGTAACCCTAACCCTAACCCTAACCCTAACCCTAACCCTAACCCTAACCCTAACCCTGACCCTAAGAGGCCTAACCCAAAACGGAACTCTAAACCTCAGCTGTGCATGGCATGTACCTAACCCTAACCCTAACCCTAACCCTAACCCTAACCCTAACCTTAACCCTAACCCTAAGAGGCCTAACCCAAAACGGAACTCTAAACCTCAGCTGTGCATGGCATGTAGGTAACCCTAACACTAACCCTAACCCTAACCCTAACCCTAAACCTAACCCTAACCCTAACCCTGACCCTAAGAGGCCTAACCCTAGACGGAACTCTAAACCTCAGCTGTGCATGGCATGTACCTAACCCTAACCCTAACCCTAACCCTAACACTAACTCTAAGAGACCTAACCCTAAACGGAGCTCTAAACCTCAGCTGTGCATGGCATGTACCTAACCCTAACCCTAACCCTAACCCTAACCCTAACCCTAACTCTAACCCTAAACTTAACCCTAACCCTAAGAGACCTAACCCTAAACGGAACTCTAAACCTCAGATGTGCATGGCATGTACGTAACCCTAACCCTAACCCTAACCCTAACCCTAACCCTAACCCTAACCCTAACCATAACCCTAACCCTAAACCTAACCCTAATCCTGACCCTAAGAGGCCTAACCCTTGACGGAACTCTATAACCTCAGCTGTGCATGGCATGTACCTAACCCTAACCCTTACCCTAACCCTAATCCTAACGCTAACCCTAACGCTAACCCGAACCCTAACCCTAACCCTTATCCTGACCCTAAGAGGCCTAACCCTAAACGCAACTCTAAACCTCAGCTGTGCATGGCATATACCTAACCCTATACCCTAAACCTAAGCCTAACCCTAACCCTAACCCTAACCCTGACCCTAAGAGGCCTAACCCAAAACGGAACTCTAAACCTCAGCTGTGCATGGCATGCAGTTAACACTAACCCTAACCCTAACCCTAACCCTAACCCTAACCCTAACCTTAACCCTAACCCTAACCCTAAGAGACCTAACCCAAAACGGAACTCTAAACCTCAGCTGTGCATGGCATGCACTTAACCCTAACCCTAACCCTAACCCTAACCCTAACCCTAACCCTAACCCTAACCCTAAACCTAACCTTAACCGTAACCCTAAGAGGCCTAACCCTAAACGCAACTCTAAACCTCAGCTGTGCATGGCATGTACGTAACCCTAACCCTAACCCTAACCCTAACCCTAACCCTAACTCGAACCCTAACCCTAATCCTGACCCTAAGGGTCCTAACCCTTGACGGAACTCTAAACCTCAGCTGTGCATGGTATGTACATAACCCTAACCCTAACCCTAACCCTAACCCTAACCCTAACCCTAACCCTGACCCTAAGAGGCCGAACCCAAAACGGAACTCTAAACCTCAGTTGTGCATGGCATGTACCTAACCCTAACCCTAACCCTAACCCTAACCCTAACCCTAACCCTAATCCTAAACCTAACCCTAACCCTGACCCTAAGAGGACTAACCCTAGACGCAACTCTAAACCTCAGCTGTGCATGGCAGGTACATAACCCTAACCCTAACCCTAACCCTAACCCTAACCCTAACCCTAAAACTAACCCTAATCCTGACCCTAAGAGGCCTAACCCTTGACGGAACTATAAACCTCAGCTGTGCATGGCATGTACCTAACCCTAACCCTAACCCTAA
>NW_026599604.1:1620000-1640000 GCF_023634155.1 Falco peregrinus
CGGAACTCTAAACCTCAGCTGTGCATGTCATGTACATAACCCTAACCCTAACCCTAACCTTAACCCTAACGCTAACCCTTACCCTAACCCTGACCCTAAGAGGCCTAACCCAAAATGGAACTCTAAACCTCAGCTGTGCATGGCATGCACTTAACCCTAACCCTAACCCTAACCCTAACCCTAACCCTAACCCTAACCCTAACCCTAACCCTAACGCTAAACCTAACCCTAACTCTAATCCTGACCCTAAGGGGCCTAACCCTTGACGGAACTCTAAACCTCAGCTGTGCATGTCATGTACATAACCCTAACCCTAACCCTAACCCTAACCCTAACCCTAATCCTAACACTAACCCTGACCCTAAGAGGCCTAACCCAAAACGGAACTCTAAACCTCAGCTGTGCATTGCATGCACTTAACCCGAACCCTAACCCTTACCCTAACCCTAAACCTAATCCTAACTCTAATCCTGACCCTAATGGGCCTACCCCTTTCGTAACTCTAAACCTCAGCGGTGCATGGCATGCACTTAACCCTAAACCTAACCCTAAACCTAACCCTAACCCTAACCCTAATCCTGACCCTAAGAGGCCTAACCCTAAACGCAACTCTAAACCTCAGCTGTGCATGGCATGTAGGTAACCCTAACACTAACCCTAACCCTAACCCTAATGCTGACCCTAAGAGGCCTAACACAAAACAGAACTCTAAACCTCAGCTGTGCATGGCATGCACTTAACACTAAACCTAACCCTAACCCGAACCCTAACCCTAACCCTAATCCTGACCCTAAGAGGCCTAACCCTAAACGCAACTCTAAACCTCAGCTGTGCATGGCATGTACGTAACCCTAACACTAACCCTAACCCTAACCCTAACCTTAACCCTAACCCTAACCCTGACGCTAAGAGGCCTAACCCAAAACGGAACTCTAAACCTCAGCTGTGCATGGCATGCAGTTAACACTAACCCTAACCCTAACCCTAACCCTAACCCTAATCCTAACCTTAACCCTAACCCTAACCCTAAGAGGCCTAACCCTAAACGGAACTCTAAACCTCAGCTGTGCATGGCATGCACTTAACCCTAACCCTAACCCTAACCCTAACCCTAACCCTAACCCTAACCCTAACCCTGACCCTAAGAGGCCTAACACTAAACGCAACTCTAAACCTCAGCTGTGCATGGCATGTACGTAACCCTAACCCTAACCCTAACCCTAACCCTAACGCTAACCCTAACCCTAACCCTGACCCTAAGAGGCCTAACCCAAAACGGAACTCTAAACCTCAGCTGTGCATGGCATGTACCTAACCCTAACCCTAACCCTAACCCTAACCCTAACCCTAACCTTAACCTTAACCCTAAACCTAACCCTAACCCTAACCCTGACCCTAAGAGGCCTAACCCTAAACGGAACTCTAAACCTCAGCTGTGCATGGCATGTAGGTAACCCTAACACTAACCCTAACCCTAACCCTAACCCTAAACCTAACCCTAACCCTAACCCTGACCCTAAGAGGCCTAACCCTAGACGGAACTCTAAACCTCAGCTGTGCTTGGCATGTACCTAACCCTAACCCTAACCCTAACCCTAACCCTAACCCTAACCCTAACCTTAACCCTAAACCTAACCCTAAGTGATCTAACCCAAAACGGAACTCTAAACCTCACCTGTGCATGGCATGCACTTAACCCTAACCCTAACCCTAACCCTAACCCTAACCCTAACCCTAACCTTAACCCTAACCCTAAGAGGCCTAACCCTAAACGCAACTCTAAACCACAGCTGTGCATGGCATGTACGTAACCCTAACCCTTACCCTAACCCTAACCCTAACCCTAACCCTAACCCTAACCCTAAACTTAACCCTAACCCTAAGAGACCTAACCCTAAACGGAACTCTAAACCTCAGCTGTGCATGGCATGCAGTTAACCCTAACCCTAACCCTAACCCTAACCCTAACCCTAACCCTAACCCTAACCCTAAGAGGCCTAACCCTAAACGCAACTCTAAACCTCAGCTGTGCATGGCATGCACTTAACCGTAACCGTAACCGTAACCGTAACCCTAACCCTAACCCTAAACCTAACCCTAACCCTAACGCTAACCCTAACCCTAACCCTAACCCTAACCTTAACCCTAACCCTAAGAGGCCTAACCCTAAACGCAACTCTAAACCTCAGCTGTGCATGGCATGTACCTAACCCTAACCCTAACCCTAACCCTAACCTTAACCCTAACGCTAACCCTAACCCTAACCCTGACCCTAAGAGGCCTAACCCAAAACGGAACTCTAAACCTCAGCTGTGCATGGCATGCACTTAACCCTAACCCTAACCCTAAACCTAACCCTAACCCTAACCCTAACGCTAACCCTAACCCTAACTCTAATCCTGACACTAAGGGGCCTAACCCTTGACGGAACTCTAAACCTCAGCTGTGCATGTCATGTACATAACCCTAACCCTAACCCTAACCTTAACCCTAACGCTAACCCTTACCCTAACCCTGACCCTAAGAGGCCTAACCCAAAACGGAACTCTAAACCTCAGCTGTGCATGGCATGCACTTAACCCTAACCCTAACCCTAACCCTAACCCTAACCCTAACCCTAACCCTAACCCTAACGCTAACCCTAACCCTAACTCTAATCCTGACCCTAAGGGGCCTAACCCTTGACGGAACTCTAAACCTCAGCTGTGCATGTCATGTACATAACCCTAACCCTAACCCTAACCCTAACCCTAACCCTAATCCTAACACTAACCCTGACCCTAAGAGGCCTAACCCAAAACGGAACTCTAAACCTCAGCTGTGCATTGCATGCACTTAACCCGAACCCTAACCCTTACCCTAACCCTAAACCTAATCCTAACTCTAATCCTGACCCTATTGGGCCTACCCCTTTCGTAACTCTAAACCTCAGCGGTGCATGGCATGCACTTAACCCTAAACCTAACCCTAAACCTAACCCTAACCCTAACCCTAATCCTGACCCTAAGAGGCCTAACCCTAAACGCAACTCTAAACCTCAGCTGTGCATGGCATGTACGTAACCCTAAACCTAACCCTAACCCTAACCCTAACCCTAAACCTAACCCTAACCCTGACGCTAAGAGGCCTAACCCAAAACGGAACTCTAAACCTCAGCTGTGCATGGCATGCAGTTAACACTAACCCTAACCCTAACCCTAACCCTAACCCTAATCCTAACCTTAACCCTACCCTAACCCTAAGAGGCCTAACTCTAAACGGAACTCTAAACCTCAGCTGTGCATGGCATGCACTTAACCCTAACCCTAACCCTAACCCTAACCCTAACCCTAACCCTAACCCTAACCCTGACCCTAAGAGGCCTAACACTAAACGCAACTCTAAACCTCAGCTGTGCATGGCATGTACGTAACCCTAACCCTAACCCTAACCCTAACCCTAACGCTAACCCTAACCCTAACCCTGACCCTAAGAGGCCTAACCCAAAACGGAACTCTAAACCTCAGCTGTGCATGGCATGTACCTAACCCTAACCCTAACCCTAACCCTAACCCTAACCCTAACCCTAACCTTAACCTTAACCCTAAACCTAACCCTAACCCTAACCCTGACCCTAAGAGGCCTAACCCTAAACGGAACTCTAAACCTCAGCTGTGCATGGCATGTAGGTAACCCTAACACTAACCCTAACCCTAACCCTAACCCTAAACCTAACCCTAACCCTAACCCTGACCCTAAGAGGCCTAACCCTAGACGGAACTCTAAACCTCAGCTGTGCTTGGCATGTACCTAACCCTAACCCTAACCCTAACCCTAACCCTAACCCTAACCCTAACCTTAACCCTAAACCTAACCCTAAGTGATCTAACCCAAAACGGAACTCTAAACCTCACCTGTGCATGGCATGCACTTAACCCTAACCCTAACCCTAACCCTAACCCTAACCCTAACCCTAACCTTAACCCTAACCCTAAGAGGCCTAACCCTAAACGCAACTCTAAACCACAGCTGTGCATGGCATGTACGTAACCCTAACCCTTACCCTAACCCTAACCCTAACCCTAACCCTAACCCTAACCCTAACCCTAAACTTAACCCTAACCCTAAGAGACCTAACCCTAAACGGAACTCTAAACCTCAGCTGTGCAGGGCAGGTACATAACCCTAACCCTAACCCTAACCCTAACCCTAACCCTAACGCTAACCCTAACCCTAACTCTAATCCTGACCCTAAGGGGCCTAACCCTTGACGGAACTCTAAACCTCAGCTGTGCATGGCATGTACCTAACCCTAACCCTAACCCTAACCCTAACACTAACTCTAAGAGACCTAACCCTAAACGGAGCTCTAAACCTCAGCTGTGCGTGGCATGTACCTAACCCTAACCCTAACCCTAACCCTAACCCTAACCCTAACCCTAACCCTAAACTTAACCCTAACCCTAAGAGACCTAACCCTAAACGGAACTCTAAACCTCAGATGTGCATGGCATGTACGTAACCCTAACCCTAACCCTAACCCTAACCCTAACCATAACCCTAATCCTAAACCTAACCCTAATCCTGACCCTAAGAGGCCTAACCCTTGACGGAACTCTATAACCTCAGCTGTGCATGGCATGTACCTAACCCTAACCCTTACCCTAACCCTAATCCTAACGCTAACCCTAACCCTAACGCTAACCCGAACCCTAACCCTAACCCTTATCCTGACCCTAAGAGGCCTAACCCAAAACGGAACTCTAAACCTCAGCTGTGCATGGCATGCAGTTAACACTAACCCTAACCCTAACCCTAACCCTAACCCTAACCCTAACCTTAACCCTAACCCTAACCCTAAGAGACCTAACCCAAAACGGAACTCTAAACCTCAGCTGTGCATGGCATGCACTTAACCCTAACCCTAACCCTAACCCTAACCCTAACCCTAACCCTAACCCTAACCCTAACCCTAACCCTAACCCTAAACCTAACCTTAACCCTAACCCTAAGAGGCCTAACCCTAAACGCAACTCTAAACCTCAGCTGTGCATGGCATGTACGTAACCCTAACCCTAACCCTAACCCTAACCCTAATCCTGACCCTAAGGGTCCTAACCCTTGACGGAACTCTAAACCTCAGCTGTGCATGGCATGTACATAACCCTAACCCTAACCCTAACCCTAAGAGGCCTAACCCTAAATACAACTCTAAACCTCAGCTGTGCATGGCATGTACGTAACCCTAACCCTAACCCTAACCCTAACCCTAACCCTAACCCTAACCCTGACCCTAAGAGGCCGAACCCAAAACGGAACTCTAAACCTCAGTTGTGCATGGCATGTACCTAACCCTAACCCTAACCCTAACCCTAACCCTAACCCTAAAACTAACCCTAATCCTGACCCTAAGAGGCCTAACCCTTGACAGAACTATAAACCTCAGCTGTGCATGGCATGTACCTAACCCTAACCCTAACCCTAACCCTAACCCTAACCCTAACCCTAACCCTAACCCTAACCCTGACCCTAAGAGGCCTAACCCAAAACGGAACTCTAAACCTCAGCTGTGCATGGCATGCAGTTAACCCTAACCCTAACCCTAACTCTAACCCTAACCCTAACCCTAATCCTAACCTTAACCCTAACCCTAACCCTAAGAGGCCTAACCCTAAACGCAACTCTAAACCTCAGCTGTGCATGGCATGCACTTAACCATAACCGTAACCGTAACCGTAACCGTAACCCTAACCCTAACCCTAACCCTAACCCTAACCCTAACGCTAACCCTAACCCTAACCCTAACTCTAACCCTAACCTTAACCCTAACCCTTAGAGGCCTAACCCTAAACGCAACTCTAAACCTCAGCTGTGCATGGCATGTAGGAAACCCTAACCCTAACCCTAACCCTAACCTTAACCCTAACGCTAACCCTAACCCTAACCCTGACCCTAAGAGGCCTAACCCAAAACGGAACTCTAAACCTCAGCTGTGCATGGCATGTACCTAACCCTAACCCTAACCCTAACCCTAACCCTAACCCTAACCCTAACCCTAACCTTAACCCGAACCCTAAGAGGCCTAACCCTAAACGGAACTCTAAACCTCAGCTGTGCATGGCATGTAGGTAACCCTAACACTAACCCTAACCCTAACCCTAACCCTAAACCTAACCCTAACCCTAACCCTGACCCTAAGAGGCCTAACCCTAGACAGAACTCTAAACCTCAGCTGTGCTTGGCATGTACCTAACCCTAACCCTAACCCTAACCCTAACCCTAACCCTAACCCTAACCTTAACCCTAACCCTAACCCTAAGTGATCTAACCCAAAACGGAGCTCTAAACCTCACCTGTGCATGGCATGCACTTAACCCTAACCCTAACCCTAACCCTAACCTTAACCCTAACCCTAACCTTAACCCTAACCCTAAGAGGCCTAACCCTAAACGCAACTCTAAACCACAGCTGTGCATGGCATGTACGTAACCCTAACCCTTACCCTAACCCTAACCCTAACCCTAACCCTAACCCTAACCCTGACCCTAAGAGGCCTAACCCTAGACGGAACTCTAAACCTCAGCTGTGCATGGCATGTACCTAACCCTAAACCTAACCCTAACCCTAACACTAACTCTAAGAGACCTAACCCTAAACGGAGCTCTAAACCTCAGCTGTGCGTGGCATGTACCTAACCCTAACCCTAACCCTAACCCTAACCCTAACCCTAAACTTAACCCTAACCCTAAGAGACCTAACCCTAAACGGAACTCTAAACCTCAGATGTGCATGGCATGTACTTAACCCTAACCCTAACCCTAACCCTAACCCTAACCGTAACCCTAACCCTAAACCTAACCCTAATCCTGACCCTAAGAGGCCTAACCCTTGACGGAACTCTATAACCTCAGCTGTGCATGGCATGTACCTAACCCTAACCCTTACCCTAACCCTAATCCTAACGCTAACCCTAACCCTAACGCTAACCCGAACCCTAACCCTAACCCTTATCCTGACCCTAAGAGGCCTAACCCTAAACGCAACTCTAAACCTCAGCTGTGCATGGCATGTACCTAACCCTATACCCTAAACCTAAGCCTAACCCTAACCCTAACCCTAACCCTGACCCTAAGAGGCCTAACCCAAAACGGAACTCTAAACCTCAGCTGTGCATGGCATGCACTTAACACTAACCCTAACCCTAACCCTAACCCTAACCCTAACCCTAACCTTAACCCTAACCCTAACCCAAAGAGACCTAACCCAAAACGGAACTCTAAACCTCAGCTGTGCATGGCATGCACTTAACCCTAACCCTAACCCTAACCCTAACCCTAACCCTAACCCTAACCCTAACCCTAACCCTAAACCTAACCTTAAACGTAACCCTAAGAGGCCTAACCCTAAACGCAACTCTAAACCTCAGCTGTGCATGGCATGTACGTAACCCTAACCCTAACCCTAACCCTAACCCTAAGACTAATCCTGACCCTAAGGGTCCTAACCCTTGACGGAACTCTAAACCTCAGCTGTGCATGGCATGTACATAACCCTAACCCTAACCCTAACCCTAAGAGGCCTAACCCTAAATGCAACTCTAAACCTCAGCTGTGCATGGCATGTACGTAACCCTAACCCTAACCCTAACCCTAACCCTAACCCTAACCCTAACCCTGACCCTAAGAGGCCGAACCCAAAACGGAACTCTAAACCTCAGTTGTGCATGGCATGTACCTAACCCTAACCCTAACCCTAACCCTAACCCTAACCCTAACCCTAATCCTAAACCTAACCCTAACCCTGACCCTAACAGTCCTAACCCTAGACGCAACTCTAAACCTCAGCTGTGCATGGCAGGTACATAACCCTAACCCTAACCCTAACCCTAACCCTAACGCTAACCCTAAAACTAACCCTAATCCTGACCCTAAGAGGCCTAACCCTTGACGGAACTCTAAACCTCAGCTGTGCATGGCATGTACATAACCCTAACCCTAACCCTAACCCTAAGAGGCCTAACCCTAAATGCAACTCTAAACCTCAGCTGTGCATGGCATGTACGTAACCCTAACCCTAACCCTACACCCTAACCCTAACCCTAACCCTAACCCTGACCCTAAGAGGCCGAACCCAAAACGGAACTCTAAACCTCAGTTGTGCATGGCATGTACCTAACCCTAACCCTAACCCTAACCCTAACCCTAACCCTAACCCTAACCCTAATCCTAAACCTAACCCTAACCCTGACCCTAAGAGTCCTAACCCTAGACGCAACTCTAAACCTCAGCTGTGCATGGCAGGTACATAACCCTAACCCTAACCCTAACCCTAACCCTAACCCTAACCCTAAAACTAACCCTAATCCTGACCCTAAGAGGCCTAACCCTTGACAGAACTATAAACCTCAGCTGTGCATGGCATGTACCTAACCCTAACCCTAACCCTAACCCTAACCCTAACCCTAACCCTAACCCTAACCCTAACCCTGACCCTAAGAGGCCTAACCCAAAACGGAACTCTAAACCTCAGCTGTGCATGGCATGCAGTTAACCCTAACCCTAACCCTAACTCTAACCCTAACCCTAACCCTAATCCTAACCTTAACCCTAACCCTAACCCTAAGAGGCCTAACCCTAAACGCAACTCTAAACCTCAGCTGTGCATGGCATGCACTTAACCATAACTGTAACCGTAACCGTAACCGTAACCCTAACCCTAACCCTAACCCTAACCCTAACGCTAACCCTAACCCTAACCCTAACCATAACCCTAACCTTAACCCTAACCCTAAGAGGCCTAACCCTAAACGCAACTCTAAACCTCAGCTGTGCATGGCATGTAGGAAACCCTAACCCTAACCCTAACCCTAACCTTAACCCTAACGCTAACCCTAACCCTAACCCTGACCCTAAGAGGCCTAACCCAAAACGGAACTCTAAACCTCAGCTGTGCATGGCATGTACCTAACCCTAACCCTAACCCTAACCCTAACCCTAACCCTAACCCTAACCCTAACCTTAACCCGAACCCTAAGAGGCCTAACCCTAAACGGAACTCTAAACCTCAGCTGTGCATGGCATGTAGGTAACCCTAACACTAACCCTAACCCTAACCCTAACCCTAAACCTAACCCTAACCCTAACCCTGACCCTAAGAGGCCTAACCCTAGACAGACCTCTAAACCTCAGCTGTGCTTGGCATGTACCTAACCCTAACCCTAACCCTAACCCTAACCCTAACCCTAACCCTAACCCTAACCCTAACCCTAAGTGATCTAACCCAAAACGGAACTCTAAACCTCACCTGTGCATGGCATGCACTTAACCCTAACCCTAACCCTAACCCTAACCCTAACCCTAACCCTAACCCTAACCCTAACCTTAACCCTAACCCTAAGAGGCCTAACCCTAAACGCAACTCTAAACCACAGCTGTGCATGGCATGTACGTAACCCTAACCCTTACCCTAACCCTAACCCTAACCCTAACCCTAACCCTAACCCTAAACTTAACCCTAACCCTAAGAGACCTAACCCTAAACGGAACTCTAAACCTCAGCTGTGCAGGGCAGGTACATAACCCTAACCCTAACCCTAACCCTAACCCTAACCCTAACCCTAACCCTAACCCTAACCCTGACCCTAAGAGGCCTAACCCTAGACGGAACTCTAAACCTCAGCTGTGCATGGCATGTACCTAACCCTAACCCTAACCCTAACCCTAACACTAACTCTAAGAGACCTAACCCTAAACGGAGCTCTAAACCTCAGCTGTGCGTGGCATGTACCTAACCCTAACCCTAACCCTAACCCTAACCCTAACCCTAACCCTAACCCTAAACTTAACCCTAACCCTAAGAGACCTAACCCTAAACGGAACTCTAAACCTCAGATGTGCATGGCATGTACGTAACCCTAACCCTAACCCTAACCCTAACCCTAACCCTAACCCTAACCGTAACCCTAACCCTAAACCTAACCCTAATCCTGACCCTAAGAGGCCTAACCCTTGACGGAACTCTATAACCTCAGCTGTGCATGGCATGTACCTAACCCTAACGCTAACCCGAACCCTAACCCTAACCCTTATCCTGACCCTAAGAGGCCTAACCCTAAACGCAACTCTAAACCTCAGCTGTGCATGGCATGTACCTAACCCTATACCCTAAACCTAAGCCTAACCCTAACCCTAACCCTAACCCTGACCCTAAGAGGCCTAACCCAAAACGGAACTCTAAACCTCAGCTGTGCATGGCATGCAGTTAACACTAACCCTAACCCTAACCCTAACCCTAACCCTAACCCTAACCTTAACCCTAACCCTAACCCTAAGAGGCCTAACCCTAAACGCAACTCTAAACCTCAGCTGTGCATGGCATGCACTTAACCCTAACCCTAACCCTAACCCTAACCCTAACCCTAACCCTAACCCTAACCCTAACCCTAAACCTAACCTTAACCGTAACCCTAAGAGGCCTAACCCTAAACGCAACTCTAAACCTCAGCTGTGCATGGCATGTACGTAACCCTAACCCTAACCCTAACCCTAACCCTAAGACTAATCCTGACCCTAAGGGTCCTAACCCTTGACGGAACTCTAAACCTCAGCTGTGCATGGCATGTACATAACCCTAACCCTAACCCTAACCCTAAGAGGCCTAACCCTAAATGCAACTCTAAACCTCAGCAGTGCATGGCATGTACGTAACCCTAACCCTAACCCTAACCCTAACCCTAACCCTAACCCTAACCCTAACCCTGACCCTAAGAGGCCGAACCCAAAACGGAACTCTAAACCTCAGTTGTGCATGGCATGTACCTAACCCTAACCCTAACCCTAACCCTAACCCTAACCCTAACCCTAATCCTAAACCTAACCCTAACCCTGACCCTAAGAGTCCTAACCCTAGACGCAACTCTAAACCTCAGCTGTGCATGGCAGGTACATAACCCTAACCCTAACCCTAACCCTAACCCTAACGCTAACCCTAAAACTAACCCTAATCCTGACCCTAAGAGGCCTAACCCTTGACGGAACTATAAACCTCAGCTGTGCATGGCATGTACCTAACCCTAACCCTAACCCTAACCCTAACCCTAACCCTAACCCTAACCCTAATCCTGACCCTAAGAGGCCTAACCCAAAACGGAACTCTAAACCTCAGCTGTGCATGGCATGCAGTTAACCCTAACCCTAACCCTAACTCTAACCCTAACCCTAACCCTAATCCTAACCTTAACCCTAACCCTAACCCTAAGAGGCCTAACCCTAAACGCAACTCTAAACCTCAGCTGTGCATGGCATGCACTTAACCGTAACCGTAACCGTAACCGTAACCGTAACCGTAACCCTAACCCTAACCCTAACCCTAACCCTAACGCTAACCCTAACCCTAACCCTAACCCTAACCCTAACCTTAACCCTAACCCTAAGAGGCCTAACCCTAAACGCAACTCTAAACCTCAGCTGTGCATGGCATGTAGGAAACCCTAACCCTAACCCTAACCCTAACCTTAACCCTAACGCTAACCCTAACCCTAACCCTGACCCTAAGAGGCCTAACCCAAAACGGAACTCTAAACCTCAGCTGTGCATGGCATGCACTTAACCCTAACCCTAACCCTAACCCTAACCCTAACCCTAACCCTATCCCTAACCGTAACGCTAACCCTAACCCTAACTCTAATCCTGACCCTAAGGGGCCTAACCCTTGACGGAACTCTAAACCTCAGCTGTGCATGGCATGTACATAACCCTAACCCTAACCCTAACCCTAACCCTAACCTTAACCCTAACGCTAACCCTAACCCTGACCCTAAGAGGCCTAACCCAAAACGGGACTCTAAACCTCAGCTGTGCGTGGCATGCACTTAACCCTAACCCTAACCCTAACCCTAACCCTAACCCTAACCCTAACCCTAACCCTAACCCTAACCCTAACGCTAACCCTAACCCTAACTCTAATCCTGACCCTAAGGGGCCTAACCCTTGACGGAACTCTAAACCTCAGCTGTGCATGTCATGTACATAACCCTAACCCTAACCCTAACCCTAACCCTAACCCTAACCCTAATCCTAACACTAACCCTGACCCTAAGAGGCCTAACCCAAAACGGAACTCTAAACCTCAGCTGTGCATTGCATGCACTTAACCCTAACCCTAACCCTTACCCTAACCCTAACCCTAACCCTAACTCTAATCCTGACCCTATTGGGCCTACCCCTTTCGTAACTCTAAACCTCAGCTGTGCATGGCATGTACATCACCCTAACCCTAACCCTAACCCTAACCCTAACCCTAACCCTAACCCTAACCCTAACCCTAACGCTAACCCTAAGAGGCCTAACCCTAAACGCAACTCTAAACCTCAGCTGTGCATGGCATGTACGTAACCCTAAACCTAACCCTAACCCTAACCCTAATGCTGACCCTAAGAGGCCTAACACAAAACAGAACTCTAAACCTCAGCTGTGCATGGCATGCACTTAACCCTAACCCTAACCCTAACCCGAACCCTAACCCTAACCCTAATCCTGACCCTAAGAGGCCTAACCCTAAACGCAACTCTAAACCTCAGCTGTGCATGGCATGTACGTAACCTTAACCCTAACCCTAACCCTAACCCTAACCCTAACCCTAACCCTAACCTTAACCCTAACCCTGACCCTAAGAGGCCTAACCCAAAACGGAACTCTAAACCTCAGCTGTGCATGGCATGCATTTAACACTAACCCTAACCCTAACCCTAACCCTAACCCTAACCCTAACCTTAACCCTAACCCTAACCCTAAGTGACCTAACCCTAAACGCAACTCTAAACCTCAGCTGTGCATGGCATGCACTTAACCCTAACCCTAACCCTAACCCTAACCCTAACCCTAACCCTAACCCTAACCCTGACCCTAAGAGGCCTAACACTAAACGCAACTCTAAACCTCAGCTGTGCATGGCATGTACGTAACCCTAACCCTAACCCTAACCCTAACCCTAACCCTAACCCTAACCCTAACCCTGACCCTAAGAGGCCTAACCCAAAACGGAACTCTAAACCTCAGCTGTGCATGGCATGTGCCTAACCCTAACCCTAAACCTAACCCTAACCCTAACCCTAACCCTAACCCTAACCCTAACCTTAACCCTAACCCTAAGAGACCTAACCCTAAACGGAACTCTAAACCTCAGCTGTGCATGGCATGTAGGTAACCCTAACACTAACCCTAACCCTAACCCTAACCCTAAACCTAACCCTAACCCTAACCCTGACCCTAAGAGGCCTAACCCTAGACGGAACTCTAAACCTCAGCTGTGCTTGGCATGTACCTAACCCTAACCCTAACCCTAACCCTAACCCTAACCCTAACCCTAACCCTAACCCTAAGTGATCTAACCCAAAACGGAACTCTAAACCTCAGCTGTGCTTGGCATGCACTTAACCCTAACCCTAACACTAACCCGAACCCTAACCCTAACCCTAATCCTGACCCTAAGAGGCCTAACCCTAAACGCAACTCTAAACCTCAGCTGTGCATGGCATGTACGTAACCCTAACCCTAACCCTAACCCTAACCCTAACCCTAACCCTAACCCTAACCCTAACCCTGACCCTAAGAGGCCTAACCCAAAACGGAACTCTAAACCTCAGCTGAGCATGGCATGCAGTTAACACTAACCCTAACCCTAACCCTAACCCTAACCCTAACCCTAACCTTAACCCTAACCCTAACCCTAAGTGACCTAACCCTAAACGCAACTCTAAACCTCAGCTGTGCATGACATGCACTTAACCCTAACCCTAACCCTAACCCTAACCCTAACCCTAACCCTAACCCTAACCCTAACCCTGACCCTAAGAGGCCTAACACTAAACGCAACTCTAAACCTCAGCTGTGCATGGCATGTACGTAACCCTAACCCTAACCCTAACCCTAACCCTAACCCTAACCCTAACCCTGACCCTAAGAGCCCTAATCCAAAACGGAACTATAAACCTCAGCTGTGCATGGCATGTACCTAACCCTAACCCTAACCCTAACCCTAACCCTAACCCTAACCCTAGCCTTAACCCTAACCCTAAGAGGCCTAACCCTAAACAGAACTCTAAACCTCAGCTGTGCATGGCATGTAGGAAACCCTAACCCTAACCCTAACCCTAACCTTAACCCTAACGCTATCCCTAACCCTAACCCTGACCCTAAGAGGCCTAACCCAAAACGGAACTCTAAACCTCAGCTGTGCATGGCATGCACTTAACCCTAACCCTAACCCTAACCCTAACCCTAACCCTAACCCTAACGCTAACCCTAACCCTAACTCTAATCCTGACCCTAAGGGGCCTAACCCTTGACGGAACTCTAAACCTCAGCTGTGCATGGCATGTACATAACCCTAACCCTAACCCTAACCCTAACCCTAACCCTAACCTTAACCCTAACGCTAACCCTAACCCTAACCCTGACCCTAAGAGGCCTAACCCAAAACGGAACTCTAAACCTCAGCTGTGCATGGCATGCACTTAACCCTAACCCTAACCCTAACCCTAACCCTAACCCTAACCCTAACCCTAACCCTAATCCTAACACTAACCCTGACCCTAAGAGGCCTAACCCAAAACGGAACTCTAAACCTCAGCTGTGCATTGCATGCACTTAACCCTAACCCTAACCCTTACCCTAACCCTAACCCTAACCCTAACTCTAATCCTGACCCTATTGGGCCTACCCCTTTCGTAACTCTAAACCTCAGCTGTGCATGGCATGTACATAACCCTAACCCTAACCCTAACCCTAACCCTAACCCTAACCCTAACGCTAACCCTAAGAGGCCTAACCCTAAACGCAACTCTAAACCTCAGCTGTGCATGGCATGCACTTAACCCTAACCCTAACCCTAACCCGAACCCTAACCCTAACCCTAAACCTAACCCTAACCCTAACCCTAATGCTGACCCTAAGAGGCCTAACCCTAAACGCAACTCTAAACCTCAGCTGTGCATGGCATGCACTTAACCCTAACCCTAACCCTAACCCGAACCCTAACCCTAACCCTAATCCTGACCCTAAGAGGCCTAACCCTAAACGCAACTCTAAACCTCAGCTGTGCATGGCATGTACGTAACCCTAACCCTAACCCTAACCCTAACCCTAACCCTAACCCTAACCCTAACCCTAACCCTGACCCTAAGAGGCCTAACCCAAAACGGAACTCTAAACCTCAGCTGTGCATGGCATGCAGTTAACACTAACCCTAACCCTAACCCTAACCCTAACCCTAACCCTAACCTTTACCCTAACCCTAACCCTAAGTGACCTAACCCTAAACGCAACTCTAAACCTCAGCTGTGCATGGCATGCACTTAACCCTAACCCTAACCCTAACCCTAACCCTAACCCTAACCCTGACCCTAAGAGGCCTAACACTAAACGCAACTCTAAACCTCAGCTGTGCATGGCATGTACGTAACCCTTACCCTAACCCTAACCCTAACCCTAACCCTAACCCTAACCCTAACCCTGACCCTAAGAGGCCTAACCCAAAACGGAACTCTAAACCTCAGCTGTGCATGGCATGTACCTAACCCTAACCCTAACCCTAAGAGGCCTAACCCTAACCCTAACCCTAACCTTAACCCTAACCCTAAGAGGCCTAACCCAAAACGGAACTCTAAACCTCAGCTGTGCATGGCATGTAGGTAACCCTAACACTAACCCTAACCCTAACCCTAACCCTAAACCTAACCCTAACCCTAACCCTGACCCTAAGAGGCCTAACCCTAGACGGAACTCTAAACCTCAGCTGTGCTTGGCATGTACCTAACCCTAACCCTAACCCTAACCCTAACCCTAACCTTAACCCTAACCCTAACCCTAAGTGATCTAACCCAAAACGGAACTCTAAACCTCACCTGTGCATGGCATGTACCTAACCCTAACCCTAACCCTAACCCTAAACCTAACCCTAACCTTAACCCTAACCCTAAGAGGCCTAACCCTAAATGCAACTCTAAACCACAGCTGTGCATGGCATGTACGTAACCCTAACCCTTACCCTAACCTTAACCCTAACCCTAACCCTAACCCTAACCCTAAACTTAACCCTAACCCTAAGAGACCTAACCCTAAACGGAACTTTAAACCTCAGCTGTGCAGGGCAGGTACATAACCCTAACCCTAACCCTAACCCTAACCCTAACCCTAACCCTGACCCTAAGAGGCCTAACCCTAGACGGAACTCTAAACCTCAGCTGTGCATGGCATGTACCTAACCCTAACCCTAACCCTAACCCTAACACTAACTCTAAGAGACCTAACCCTAAACGGAGCTCTAAACCTCAGCTGTGCATGGCATGTACCTAACCCTAACCCTAACCCTAACCCTAACCCTAACCCTAACTCTAACCCTAAACTTAACCCTAACCCTAAGAGACCTAACCCTAAACGGAACTCTAAACCTCAGATGTGCATGGCATGTACGTAACCCTAACCCTAACCCTAACCCTAACCCTAACCCTAACCCTAACCATAACCCTAACCCTAAACCTAACCCTAATCCTGACCCTAAGAGGCCTAACCCTTGACGGAACTCTATAACCTCAGCTGTGCATGGCATGTACCTAACCCTAACCCTTACCCTAACCCTAATCCTAACGCTAACCCTAACGCTAACCCGAACCCTAACCCTAACCCTTATCCTGACCCTAAGAGGCCTAACCCTAAACGCAACTCTAAACCTCAGCTGTGCATGGCATATACCTAACCCTATACCCTAAACCTAAGCCTAACCCTAACCCTAACCCTAACCCTGACCCTAAGAGGCCTAACCCAAAACGGAACTCTAAACCTCAGCTGTGCATGGCATGCAGTTAACACTAACCCTAACCCTAACCCTAACCCTAACCCTAACCCTAACCTTAACCCTAACCCTAACCCTAAGAGACCTAACCCAAAACGGAACTCTAAACCTCAGCTGTGCATGGCATGCACTTAACCCTAACCCTAACCCTAACCCTAACCCTAACCCTAACCCTAACCCTAACCCTAACCCTAAACCTAACCTTAACCGTAACCCTAAGAGGCCTAACCCTAAACGCAACTCTAAACCTCAGCTGTGCATGGCATGTACGTAACCCTAACCCTAACCCTAACCCTAACCCTAACCCTAACCCTAACTCGAACCCTAACCCTAATCCTGACCCTAAGGGTCCTAACCCTTGACGGAACTCTAAACCTCAGCTGTGCATGGTATGTACATAACCCTAACCCTAACCCTAACCCTAACCCTAACCCTAACCCTAACCCTGACCCTAAGAGGCCGAACCCAAAACGGAACTCTAAACCTCAGTTGTGCATGGCATGTACCTAACCCTAACCCTAACCCTAACCCTAACCCTAATCCTAAACCTAACCCTAACCCTGACCCTAAGAGGACTAACCCTAGACGCAACTCTAAACCTCAGCTGTGCATGGCATGTACATAACCCTAACCCTAACCCTAACCCTAACCCTAACCCTAACCCTAAAACTAACCCTAATCCTGACCCTAAGAGGCCTAACCCTTGACGGAACTATAAACCTCAGCTGTGCATGGCATGTACCTAACCCTAACCCTAACCCTAACCCTAACCCTAACCCTAACCCTAACCCTAACCCTGACCCTAAGAGGCCTAACCCAAAACGGAACTCTAAACCTCAGCTGTGCATGGCATGCAGTTAACCCTAACCCTAACCCTAACTCTAACCCTAACCCTACACCCTAATCCTAACCTTAACCCTAACCCTAACCCTAAGAGGCCTAACCCTAAACGCAACTCTAAACCTCAGCTGTGCATGGCATGCACTTAACCGTAACCGTAACCGTAACCGTAACCGTAACCCTAACCCTAACCCTAACCCTAACCCTAACGCTAACCCTAACCCTAACCCTAACCCTAACCCTAACCTTAACCCTAACCCTAAGAGGCCTAACCCTAAACGCAACTCTAAACCTCAGCTGTGCATGGCATGTAGGAAACCCTAACCCTAACCCTAACCCTAACCTTAACCCTAACGCTATCCCTAACCCTAACCCTGACCCTAAGAGGCCTAACCCAAAACGGAACTCTAAACCTCAGCTGTGCATGGCATGCACTTAACCCTAACCCTAACCCTAACCCTAACCCTAACCCTAACCCTAACGCTAACCCTAACCCTAACTCTAATCCTGACCCTAAGGGGCCTAACCCTTGACGGAACTCTCAACCTCAGCTGTGCATGGCATGTACATAACCCTAACCCTAACCCTAACCCTAACCCTAACCTTAACCCTAACGCTAACCCTAACCCTAACCCTAACCCTAAGAGGCCTAACCCAAAACGGAACTCTAAACCTCAGCTGTGCATGGCATGCACTTAACCCTAAACCTAACCCTAACCCTAACCCTAACCCTAACCCTAACCCTAACGCTAACCCTAACCCTAACTCTAATCCTGACCCTAAGGGGCCTAACCCTTGACGGAACTCTAAACTTCAGCTGTGCATGTCATGTACATAACCCTAACCCTAACCCTAACCCTAACCCTAACCCTAACCCTAATCCTAACACTAACCCTGACCCTAAGAGGCCTAACCCAAAACGGAACTCTAAACCTCAGCTGTGCATTGCATGCACTTAACCCTAACCCTAACCCTTACCCTAACCCTAACCCTAACCCTAACTCTAATCCTGACCCTATTGGGCCTACCCCTTTCGTAACTCTAAACCTCAGCTGTGCATGGCATGTACATAACCCTAACCCTAACCCTAACCCTAACCCTAACCCTAAACCTAACCCTAACCCTAACCCTAACCCTAACGCTAACCCTAACAGGCCTAACCCTAAACGCAACTCTAAACCTCAGCTGTGCATGGCATGTACGTAACCCTAAACCTAACCCTAACCCTAACCCTAATGCTGACCCTAAGAGGCCTAACACAAAACAGAACTCTAAACCTCAGCTGTGCATGGCATGCACTTAACCCTAACCCTAACCCTAACCCGAACCCTAACCCTAACCCTAATCCTGACCCTAAGAGGCCTAACCCTAAACGCAACTCTAAACCTCAGCTGTGCATGGCATGTACGTAACCCTAACCCTAACCCTAACCCTAACCCTAACCCTAACCCTAACCCTAACCCTAACCCTGACCCTAAGAGGCCTAACCCAAAACGGAACTCTAAACCTCAGCTGAGCATGGCATGCAGTTAACACTAACCCTAACCCTAACCCTAACCCTAACCCTAACCCTAACCTTAACCCTAACCCTAACCCTAAGGGACCTAACCCTAAACGCAACTCTAAACCTCAGCTGTGCATGGCATGCACTTAACCCTAACCCTAACCCTAACCCTAACCCTAACCCTAACCCTAACCCTAACCCTAACCCTGACCCTAAGAGGCCTAACACTAAACGCAACTCTAAACCTCAGCTGTGCATGGCATGTACGTAACCCTAACCCTAACCCTAACCCTAACCCTAACCCTAACCCTAACCCTAACCCTGACCCTAAGAGGCCTAACCCAAAACGGAACTATAAACCTCAGCTGTGCATGGCATGTACCTAACCCTAACCCTAACCCTAACCCTAACCCTAACCCTAACCCTAGCCTTAACCCTAACCCTAAGAGGCCTAACCCTAAACAGAACTCTAAACCTCAGCTGTGCATGGCATGTAGGTAACCCTAACACTAACCCTAACCCTAACCCTAACCCTAAACCTAACCCTAACTCTAACCCTGACCCTAAGAGGCCTAACCCTAGATGGAACTCTAAACCTCAGCTGTGCTTGGCATGTACCTAACCCTAACCCTAACCCTAACCCTAACCCTAACCCTAACCCTAACCTTAACCCTAACCCTAACCCTAAGTGATCTAACCCAAAACGGAACTCTAAACCTCAGCTGTGCTTGGCATGCACTTAACCCTAACCCTAACCCTAAACCTAACCCTAACCCTAACCTTAACCCTAACCCTAAGAGGCCTAACCCTAAACGCAACTCTAAACCAC
>NW_026599604.1:1642500-1655000 GCF_023634155.1 Falco peregrinus
CCTAACCCTAAGAGGCCTAACCCAAAACGGAACTCTAAACCTCAGCTGTGCATGGCATGTAGGTAACCCTAACACTAACCCTAACCCTAACCCTAACCCTAAACCTAACCCTAACCCTAACCCTGACCCTAAGAGGCCTAACCCTAGACGGAACTCTAAACCTCAGCTGTGCTTGGCATGTACCTAACCCTAACCCTAACCCTAACCCTAACCCTAACCTTAACCCTAACCCTAACCCTAAGTGATCTAACCCAAAACGGAACTCTAAACCTCACCTGTGCATGGCATGTACCTAACCCTAACCCTAACCCTAACCCTAAACCTAACCCTAACCTTAACCCTAACCCTAAGAGGCCTAACCCTAAATGCAACTCTAAACCACAGCTGTGCATGGCATGTACGTAACCCTAACCCTTACCCTAACCTTAACCCTAACCCTAACCCTAACCCTAACCCTAAACTTAACCCTAACCCTAAGAGACCTAACCCTAAACGGAACTTTAAACCTCAGCTGTGCAGGGCAGGTACATAACCCTAACCCTAACCCTAACCCTAACCCTAACCCTAACCCTAACCCTAACCCTAACCCTGACCCTAAGAGGCCTAACCCTAGACGGAACTCTAAACCTCAGCTGTGCATGGCATGTACCTAACCCTAACCCTAACCCTAACCCTAACACTAACTCTAAGAGACCTAACCCTAAACGGAGCTCTAAACCTCAGCTGTGCATGGCATGTACCTAACCCTAACCCTAACCCTAACCCTAACCCTAACCCTAACTCTAACCCTAAACTTAACCCTAACCCTAAGAGACCTAACCCTAAACGGAACTCTAAACCTCAGATGTGCATGGCATGTACGTAACCCTAACCCTAACCCTAACCCTAACCCTAACCCTAACCCTAACCATAACCCTAACCCTAAACCTAACCCTAATCCTGACCCTAAGAGGCCTAACCCTTGACGGAACTCTATAACCTCAGCTGTGCATGGCATGTACCTAACCCTAACCCTTACCCTAACCCTAATCCTAACGCTAACCCTAACGCTAACCCGAACCCTAACCCTAACCCTTATCCTGACCCTAAGAGGCCTAACCCTAAACGCAACTCTAAACCTCAGCTGTGCATGGCATATACCTAACCCTATACCCTAAACCTAAGCCTAACCCTAACCCTAACCCTAACCCTGACCCTAAGAGGCCTAACCCAAAACGGAACTCTAAACCTCAGCTGTGCATGGCATGCAGTTAACACTAACCCTAACCCTAACCCTAACCCTAACCCTAACCCTAACCCTAACCTTAACCCTAACCCTAACCCTAAGAGACCTAACCCAAAACGGAACTCTAAACCTCAGCTGTGCATGGCATGCACTTAACCCTAACCCTAACCCTAACCCTAACCCTAACCCTAACCCTAACCCTAACCCTAAACCTAACCTTAACCGTAACCCTAAGAGGCCTAACCCTAAACGCAACTCTAAACCTCAGCTGTGCATGGCATGTACGTAACCCTAACCCTAACCCTAACCCTAACCCTAACCCTAACCCTAACTCGAACCCTAACCCTAATCCTGACCCTAAGGGTCCTAACCCTTGACGGAACTCTAAACCTCAGCTGTGCATGGTATGTACATAACCCTAACCCTAACCCTAACCCTAACCCTAACCCTAACCCTAACCCTGACCCTAAGAGGCCGAACCCAAAACGGAACTCTAAACCTCAGTTGTGCATGGCATGTACCTAACCCTAACCCTAACCCTAACCCTAACCCTAACCCTAATCCTAAACCTAACCCTAACCCTGACCCTAAGAGGACTAACCCTAGACGCAACTCTAAACCTCAGCTGTGCATGGCATGTACATAACCCTAACCCTAACCCTAACCCTAACCCTAACCCTAACCCTAAAACTAACCCTAATCCTGACCCTAAGAGGCCTAACCCTTGACGGAACTATAAACCTCAGCTGTGCATGGCATGTACCTAACCCTAACCCTAACCCTAACCCTAACCCTAACCCTAACCCTAACCCTAACCCTGACCCTAAGAGGCCTAACCCAAAACGGAACTCTAAACCTCAGCTGTGCATGGCATGCAGTTAACCCTAACCCTAACCCTAACTCTAACCCTAACCCTACACCCTAATCCTAACCTTAACCCTAACCCTAACCCTAAGAGGCCTAACCCTAAACGCAACTCTAAACCTCAGCTGTGCATGGCATGCACTTAACCGTAACCGTAACCGTAACCGTAACCGTAACCCTAACCCTAACCCTAACCCTAACCCTAACGCTAACCCTAACCCTAACCCTAACCCTAACCCTAACCTTAACCCTAACCCTAAGAGGCCTAACCCTAAACGCAACTCTAAACCTCAGCTGTGCATGGCATGTAGGAAACCCTAACCCTAACCCTAACCCTAACCTTAACCCTAACGCTATCCCTAACCCTAACCCTGACCCTAAGAGGCCTAACCCAAAACGGAACTCTAAACCTCAGCTGTGCATGGCATGCACTTAACCCTAACCCTAACCCTAACCCTAACCCTAACCCTAACCCTAACGCTAACCCTAACCCTAACTCTAATCCTGACCCTAAGGGGCCTAACCCTTGACGGAACTCTCAACCTCAGCTGTGCATGGCATGTACATAACCCTAACCCTAACCCTAACCCTAACCCTAACCTTAACCCTAACGCTAACCCTAACCCTAACCCTGACCCTAAGAGGCCTAACCCAAAACGGAACTCTAAACCTCAGCTGTGCATGGCATGTACGTAACCCTAACCCTAACCCTAACCCTAACGCTAACCCTAACCCTAACTCTAATCCTGACCCTAAGGGGCCTAACCCTTGACGGAACTCTAAACTTCAGCTGTGCATGTCATGTACATAACCCTAACCCTAACCCTAACCCTAACCCTAACCCTAACCCTAATCCTAACACTAACCCTGACCCTAAGAGGCCTAACCCAAAACGGAACTCTAAACCTCAGCTGTGCATTGCATGCACTTAACCCTAACCCTAACCCTTACCCTAACCCTAACCCTAACCCTAACCCTAACTCTAATCCTGACCCTATTGGGCCTACCCCTTTCGTAACTCTAAACCTCAGCTGTGCATGGCATGTACATAACCCTAACCCTAACCCTAACCCTAACCCTAACCCTAAACCTAACCCTAACCCTAACCCTAACCCTAACGCTAACCCTAACAGGCCTAACCCTAAACGCAACTCTAAACCTCAGCTGTGCATGGCATGTACGTAACCCTAAACCTAACCCTAACCCTAACCCTAATGCTGACCCTAAGAGGCCTAACACAAAACAGAACTCTAAACCTCAGCTGTGCATGGCATGCACTTAACCCTAACCCTAACCCTAACCCGAACCCTAACCCTAACCCTAATCCTGACCCTAAGAGGCCTAACCCTAAACGCAACTCTAAACCTCAGCTGTGCATGGCATGTACGTAACCCTAACCCTAACCCTAACCCTAACCCTAACCCTAACCCTAACCCTAACCCTAACCCTGACCCTAAGAGGCCTAACCCAAAACGGAACTCTAAACCTCAGCTGAGCATGGCATGCAGTTAACACTAACCCTAACCCTAACCCTAACCCTAACCCTAACCCTAACCTTAACCCTAACCCTAACCCTAAGGGACCTAACCCTAAACGCAACTCTAAACCTCAGCTGTGCATGGCATGCACTTAACCCTAACCCTAACCCTAACCCTAACCCTAACCCTAACCCTAACCCTAACCCTAACCCTGACCCTAAGAGGCCTAACACTAAACGCAACTCTAAACCTCAGCTGTGCATGGCATGTACGTAACCCTAACCCTAACCCTAACCCTAACCCTAACCCTAACCCTAACCCTAACCCTAACCCTGACCCTAAGAGGCCTAACCCAAAACGGAACTATAAACCTCAGCTGTGCATGGCATGTACCTAACCCTAACCCTAACCCTAACCCTAACCCTAACCCTAACCCTAGCCTTAACCCTAACCCTAAGAGGCCTAACCCTAAACAGAACTCTAAACCTCAGCTGTGCATGGCATGTAGGTAACCCTAACACTAACCCTAACCCTAACCCTAACCCTAAACCTAACCCTAACTCTAACCCTGACCCTAAGAGGCCTAACCCTAGATGGAACTCTAAACCTCAGCTGTGCTTGGCATGTACCTAACCCTAACCCTAACCCTAACCCTAACCCTAACCCTAACCCTAACCTTAACCCTAACCCTAACCCTAAGTGATCTAACCCAAAACGGAACTCTAAACCTCAGCTGTGCTTGGCATGCACTTAACCCTAACCCTAACCCTAAACCTAACCCTAACCCTAACCTTAACCCTAACCCTAAGAGGCCTAACCCTAAACGCAACTCTAAACCACAGCTGTGCATGGCATGTACGTAACCCTAGCCCTAACCCTTACCCTAACCCTAACCCTAACCCTAACCCTAACCCTAACCCTAACCCTAACCCTAACCCTAACCTTAACCCTAACCCTAAGAGGCCTAACCCTAAACGCAACTCTAAACCTCAGCTGTGCATGGCATGTAGGAAACCCTAACCCTAACCCTAACCCTAACCTTAACCCTAACGCTAACCCTAACCCTAACCCTGACCCTAAGAGGCCTAACCCAAAACGGAACTCTAAACCTCAGCTGTGCATGGCATGCACATAACCCTAACCCTAACCCTAACCCTAACCCTAACCCTAAGTGATCTAACCCAAAACGGAACTCTAAACCTCAGCTGTGCTTGGCATGCACTTAACCCTAACCCTAACACTAACCCGAACCCTAACCCTAACCCTAATCCTGACCCTAAGAGGCCTAACCCTAAACGCAACTCTAAACCTCAGCTGTGCATGGCATGTACGTAACCCTAACCCTAACCCTAACCCTAACCCTAACCCTAACCCTAACCCTAACCCTAACCCTGACCCTAAGAGGCCTAACCCAAAACGGAACTCTAAACCTCAGCTGAGCATGGCATGCAGTTAACACTAACCCTAACCCTAACCCTAACCCTAACCCTAACCCTAACCTTAACCCTAACCCTAACCCTAAGTGACCTAACCCTAAACGCAACTCTAAACCTCAGCTGTGCATGACATGCACTTAACCCTAACCCTAACCCTAACCCTAACCCTAACCCTAACCCTAACCCTAACCCTGACCCTAAGAGGCCTAACACTAAACGCAACTCTAAACCTCAGCTGTGCATGGCATGTACGTAACCCTAACCCTAACCCTAACCCTAACCCTAACCCTAACCCTAACCCTGACCCTAAGAGCCCTAATCCAAAACGGAACTATAAACCTCAGCTGTGCATGGCATGTACCTAACCCTAACCCTAACCCTAACCCTAACCCTAACCCTAACCCTAGCCTTAACCCTAACCCTAAGAGGCCTAACCCTAAACAGAACTCTAAACCTCAGCTGTGCATGGCATGTAGGAAACCCTAACCCTAACCCTAACCCTAACCTTAACCCTAACGCTATCCCTAACCCTAACCCTGACCCTAAGAGGCCTAACCCAAAACGGAACTCTAAACCTCAGCTGTGCATGGCATGCACTTAACCCTAACCCTAACCCTAACCCTAACCCTAACCCTAACCCTAACCCTAACGCTAACCCTAACCCTAACTCTAATCCTGACCCTAAGGGGCCTAACCCTTGACGGAACTCTAAACCTCAGCTGTGCATGGCATGTACATAACCCTAACCCTAACCCTAACCCTAACCCTAACCCTAACCTTAACCCTAACGCTAACCCTAACCCTAACCCTGACCCTAAGAGGCCTAACCCAAAACGGAACTCTAAACCTCAGCTGTGCATGGCATGCACTTAACCCTAACCCTAACCCTAACCCTAACCCTAACCCTAACCCTAACCCTAACCCTAACCCTAATCCTAACACTAACCCTGACCCTAAGAGGCCTAACCCAAAACGGAACTCTAAACCTCAGCTGTGCATTGCATGCACTTAACCCTAACCCTAACCCTTACCCTAACCCTAACCCTAACCCTAACTCTAATCCTGACCCTATTGGGCCTACCCCTTTCGTAACTCTAAACCTCAGCTGTGCATGGCATGTACATAACCCTAACCCTAACCCTAACCCTAACCCTAACCCGAACCCTAACCCTAACCCTAAACCTAACCCTAACCCTAACCCTAATGCTGACCCTAAGAGGCCTAACCCTAAACGCAACTCTAAACCTCAGCTGTGCATGGCATGCACTTAACCCTAACCCTAACCCTAACCCGAACCCTAACCCTAACCCTAATCCTGACCCTAAGAGGCCTAACCCTAAACGCAACTCTAAACCTCAGCTGTGCATGGCATGTACGTAACCCTAACCCTAACCCTAACCCTAACCCTAACCCTAACCCTAACCCTAACCCTAACCCTGACCCTAAGAGGCCTAACCCAAAACGGAACTCTAAACCTCAGCTGTGCATGGCATGCAGTTAACACTAACCCTAACCCTAACCCTAACCCTAACCCTAACCCTAACCTTTACCCTAACCCTAACCCTAAGTGACCTAACCCTAAACGCAACTCTAAACCTCAGCTGTGCATGGCATGCACTTAACCCTAACCCTAACCCTAACCCTAACCCTAACCCTAACCCTAACCCTGACCCTAAGAGGCCTAACACTAAACGCAACTCTAAACCTCAGCTGTGCATGGCATGTACGTAACCCTTACCCTAACCCTAACCCTAACCCTAACCCTAACCCTAACCCTAACCCTGACCCTAAGAGGCCTAACCCAAAACGGAACTCTAAACCTCAGCTGTGCATGGCATGTACCTAACCCTAACCCTAACCCTAAGAGGCCTAACCCTAACCCTAACCCTAACCTTAACCCTAACCCTAAGAGGCCTAACCCAAAACGGAACTCTAAACCTCAGCTGTGCATGGCATGTAGGTAACCCTAACACTAACCCTAACCCTAACCCTAACCCTAAACCTAACCCTAACCCTAACCCTGACCCTAAGAGGCCTAACCCTAGACGGAACTCTAAACCTCAGCTGTGCTTGGCATGTACCTAACCCTAACCCTAACCCTAACCCTAACCCTAACCTTAACCCTAACCCTAACCCTAAGTGATCTAACCCAAAACGGAACTCTAAACCTCACCTGTGCATGGCATGTACCTAACCCTAACCCTAACCCTAACCCTAAACCTAACCCTAACCTTAACCCTAACCCTAAGAGGCCTAACCCTAAATGCAACTCTAAACCACAGCTGTGCATGGCATGTACGTAACCCTAACCCTTACCCTAACCTTAACCCTAACCCTAACCCTAACCCTAACCCTAAACTTAACCCTAACCCTAAGAGACCTAACCCTAAACGGAACTTTAAACCTCAGCTGTGCAGGGCAGGTACATAACCCTAACCCTAACCCTAACCCTAACCCTAACCCTAACCCTAACCCTAACCCTAACCCTGACCCTAAGAGGCCTAACCCTAGACGGAACTCTAAACCTCAGCTGTGCATGGCATGTACCTAACCCTAACCCTAACCCTAACCCTAACACTAACTCTAAGAGACCTAACCCTAAACGGAGCTCTAAACCTCAGCTGCGCATGGCATGTACCTAACCCTAACCCTAACCCTAACCCTAACCCTAACCCTAACTCTAACCCTAAACTTAACCCTAACCCTAAGAGACCTAACCCTAAACGGAACTCTAAACCTCAGATGTGCATGGCATGTACGTAACCCTAACCCTAACCCTAACCCTAACCCTAACCCTAACCCTAACCATAACCCTAACCCTAAACCTAACCCTAATCCTGACCCTAAGAGGCCTAACCCTTGACGGAACTCTATAACCTCAGCTGTGCATGGCATGTACCTAACCCTAACCCTTACCCTAACCCTAATCCTAACGCTAACCCTAACGCTAACCCGAACCCTAACCCTAACCCTTATCCTGACCCTAAGAGGCCTAACCCTAAACGCAACTCTAAACCTCAGCTGTGCATGGCATATACCTAACCCTATACCCTAAACCTAAGCCTAACCCTAACCCTAACCCTAACCCTGACCCTAAGAGGCCTAACCCAAAACGGAACTCTAAACCTCAGCTGTGCATGGCATGCAGTTAACACTAACCCTAACCCTAACCCTAACCCTAACCCTAACCCTAACCTTAACCCTAACCCTAACCCTAAGAGACCTAACCCAAAACGGAACTCTAAACCTCAGCTGTGCATGGCATGCACTTAACCCTAACCCTAACCCTAACCCTAACCCTAACCCTAACCCTAACCCTAACCCTAAACCTAACCTTAACCGTAACCCTAAGAGGCCTAACCCTAAACGCAACTCTAAACCTCAGCTGTGCATGGCATGTACGTAACCCTAACCCTAACCCTAACCCTAACCCTAACCCTAACCCTAACTCGAACCCTAACCCTAATCCTGACCCTAAGGGTCCTAACCCTTGACGGAACTCTAAACCTCAGCTGTGCATGGTATGTACATAACCCTAACCCTAACCCTAACCCTAACCCTAACCCTAACCCTAACCCTGACCCTAAGAGGCCGAACCCAAAACGGAACTCTAAACCTCAGTTGTGCATGGCATGTACCTAACCCTAACCCTAACCCTAACCCTAACCCTAACCCTAACCCTAATCCTAAACCTAACCCTAACCCTGACCCTAAGAGGACTAACCCTAGACGCAACTCTAAACCTCAGCTGTGCATGGCATGTACATAACCCTAACCCTAACCCTAACCCTAACCCTAACCCTAACCCTAAAACTAACCCTAATCCTGACCCTAAGAGGCCTAACCCTTGACGGAACTATAAACCTCAGCTGTGCATGGCATGTACCTAACCCTAACCCTAACCCTAACCCTAACCCTAACCCTAACCCTAACCCTAACCCTGACCCTAAGAGGCCTAACCCAAAACGGAACTCTAAACCTCAGCTGTGCATGGCATGCAGTTAACCCTAACCCTAACCCTAACTCTAACCCTAACCCTACACCCTAATCCTAACCTTAACCCTAACCCTAACCCTAAGAGGCCTAACCCTAAACGCAACTCTAAACCTCAGCTGTGCATGGCATGCACTTAACCGTAACCGTAACCGTAACCGTAACCGTAACCCTAACCCTAACCCTAACCCTAACCCTAACGCTAACCCTAACCCTAACCCTAACCCTAACCCTAACCTTAACCCTAACCCTAAGAGGCCTAACCCTAAACGCAACTCTAAACCTCAGCTGTGCATGGCATGTAGGAAACCCTAACCCTAACCCTAACCCTAACCTTAACCCTAACGCTATCCCTAACCCTAACCCTGACCCTAAGAGGCCTAACCCAAAACGGAACTCTAAACCTCAGCTGTGCATGGCATGCACTTAACCCTAACCCTAACCCTAACCCTAACCCTAACCCTAACCCTAACGCTAACCCTAACCCTAACTCTAATCCTGACCCTAAGGGGCCTAACCCTTGACGGAACTCTCAACCTCAGCTGTGCATGGCATGTACATAACCCTAACCCTAACCCTAACCCTAACCCTAACCTTAACCCTAACGCTAACCCTAACCCTAACCCTGACCCTAAGAGGCCTAACCCAAAACGGAACTCTAAACCTCAGCTGTGCATGGCATGCACTTAACCCTAACCCTAACCCTAACCCTAACCCTAACCCTAACCCTAACCCTAACGCTAACCCTAACCCTAACTCTAATCCTGACCCTAAGGGGCCTAACCCTTGACGGAACTCTAAACTTCAGCTGTGCATGTCATGTACATAACCCTAACCCTAACCCTAACCCTAACCCTAACCCTAACCCTAACCCTAATCCTAACACTAACCCTGACCCTAAGAGGCCTAACCCAAAACGGAACTCTAAACCTCAGCTGTGCATTGCATGCACTTAACCCTAACCCTAACCCTTACCCTAACCCTAACCCTAACCCTAACTCTAATCCTGACCCTATTGGGCCTACCCCTTTCGTAACTCTAAACCTCAGCTGTGCATGGCATGTACATAACCCTAACCCTAACCCTAACCCTAACCCTAACCCTAAACCTAACCCTAACCCTAACCCTAACCCTAACGCTAAACCTAACAGGCCTAACCCTAAACGCAACTCTAAACCTCAGCTGTGCATGGCATGTACGTAACCCTAAACCTAACCCTAACCCTAACCCTAATGCTGACCCTAAGAGGCCTAACACAAAACAGAACTCTAAACCTCAGCTGTGCATGGCATGCACTTAACCCTAACCCTAACCCTAACCCGAACCCTAACCCTAACCCTAATCCTGACCCTAAGAGGCCTAACCCTAAACGCAACTCTAAACCTCAGCTGTGCATGGCATGTACGTAACCCTAACCCTAACCCTAACCCTAACCCTAACCCTAACCCTAACCCTAACCCTAACCCTGACCCTAAGAGGCCTAACCCAAAACGGAACTCTAAACCTCAGCTGAGCATGGCATGCAGTTAACACTAACCCTAACCCTAACCCTAACCCTAACCCTAACCCTAACCTTAACCCTAACCCTAACCCTAAGGGACCTAACCCTAAACGCAACTCTAAACCTCAGCTGTGCATGGCATGCACTTAACCCTAACCCTAACCCTAACCCTAACCCTAACCCTAACCCTAACCCTAACCCTAACCCTAACCCTGACCCTAAGAGGCCTAACACTAAACGCAACTCTAAACCTCAGCTGTGCATGGCATGTACGTAACCCTAACCCTAACCCTAACCCTAACCCTAACCCTAACCCTAACCCTAACCCTGACCCTAAGAGGCCTAACCCAAAACGGAACTATAAACCTCAGCTGTGCATGGCATGTACCTAACCCTAACCCTAACCCTAACCCTAACCCTAACCCTAACCCTAGCCTTAACCCTAACCCTAAGAGGCCTAACCCTAAACAGAACTCTAAACCTCAGCTGTGCATGGCATGTAGGTAACCCTAACACTAACCCTAACCCTAACCCTAACCCTAAACCTAACCCTAACTCTAACCCTGACCCTAAGAGGCCTAACCCTAGATGGAACTCTAAACCTCAGCTGTGCTTGGCATGTACCTAACCCTAACCCTAACCCTAACCCTAACCCTAACCCTAACCCTAACCTTAACCCTAACCCTAACCCTAAGTGATCTAACCCAAAACGGAACTCTAAACCTCAGCTGTGCTTGGCATGCACTTAACCCTAACCCTAACCCTAAACCTAACCCTAACCCTAACCTTAACCCTAACCCTAAGAGGCCTAACCCTAAACGCAACTCTAAACCACAGCTGTGCATGGCATGTACGTAACCCTAGCCCTAACCCTTACCCTAACCCTAACCCTAACCCTAACCCTAACCCTAACCCTAACCCTAACCCTAACCCTAACCTTAACCCTAACCCTAAGAGGCCTAACCCTAAACGCAACTCTAAACCTCAGCTGTGCATGGCATGTAGGAAACCCTAACCCTAACCCTAACCCTAACCTTAACCCTAACGCTAACCCTAACCCTAACCCTGACCCTAAGAGGCCTAACCCAAAACGGAACTCTAAACCTCAGCTGTGCATGGCATGCACATAACCCTAACCCTAACCCTAACCCTAACCCTAACCCTAACCCTAACGCTAACCCTAACCCTAACTCTAATCCTGACCCTAAGGGGCCTAACCCTTGACGGAACTCTAAACCTCAGCTGTGCATGTCATGTACATAACCCTAACCCTAACCCTAACCCTAACCTTAACCCTAACGCTAACCCTAACCCTAACCCTGACCCTAAGAGGCCTAACCCAAAACGGAACTCTAAACCTCAGCTGTGCATGGCATGCACTTAACCCTAACCCTAACCCTAACCCTAACCCTAACCCTAACCCTAACCCTAACCCTAACCCTAACGCTAACCCTAACCCTAACTCTAATCCTGACCCTAAGGGGCCTAACCCTTGACGGAACTCTAAACCTCAGGTGTGCATGTCATGTACATAACCCTAACCCTAACCCTAACCCTAACCCTAACCCTAACCCTAATCCTAACACTAACCCTGACCCTAAGAGGCCTAACCCAAAACGGAACTCCAAACCTCAGCTGTGCATGGCATGTACCTAACCCTAACCCTAACCCTAACCTTAACCCTAACCCTAAGAGACCTAACCCTAAACGGAACTCTAAACCTCAGATGTGCATGGCATGTACGTAACCCTAACCCTAACCCTAACCCTAACCCTAACCCTAACCATAACCCTAACCCTAAACCTAACCTTAATCCTGACCCTAAGAGGCCTAACCCTTGACGGAACTCTATAACCTCAGCTGTGCATGGCATGTACCTAACCCTAACCCTTACCCTAACCCTAATCCTAACGCTAACCCTAACCCTAACGCTAACCCGAACCCTAACCCTAACCCTTATCCTGACCCTAAGAGGCCTAACCCAAAACGGAACTCTAAACCTC
>NW_026599604.1:1657500-1697500 GCF_023634155.1 Falco peregrinus
TAACCCTAACCCTAACCCTAAGAGGCCTAACACTAAACGCAACTCTAAACCTCAGCTGTGCATGGCATGTACGTAACCCTAACCCTAACCCTAACCCTAACCCTAACGCTAACCCTAACCCTAACCCTGACCCTAAGAGGCCTAACCCAAAACGGAACTCTAAACCTCAGCTGTGCATGGCATGTACCTAACCCTAACCCTAACCCTAACCCTAACCCTAACCCTAACCCTAACCTTAACCTTAACCCTAAACCTAACCCTAACACTAACCCTGACCCTAAGAGGCCTAACCCTAAACGGAACTCTAAACCTCAGCTGTGCATGGCATGTAGGTAACCCTAACACTAACCCTAACCCTAACCCTAACCCTAAACCTAACCCTAACCCTAACCCTGACCCTAAGAGGCCTAACCCTAGACGGAACTCTAAACCTCAGCTGTGCTTGGCATGTACCTAACCCTAACCCTAACCCTAACCCTAACCCTAACCCTAACCCTAACCTTAACCCTAAACCTAACCCTAAGTGATCTAACCCAAAACGGAACTCTAAACCTCACCTGTGCATGGCATGCACTTAACCCTAACCCTAACCCTAACCCTAACCCTAACCCTAACCCTAAACTTAACCCTAACCCTAAGAGGCCTAACCCTAAACGCAACTCTAAACCACAGCTGTGCATGGCATGTACGTAACCCTAACCCTTACCCTAACCCTAACCCTAACCCTAACCCTAACCCTAACCCTAAACTTAACCCTAACCCTAAGAGACCTAACCCTAAACGGAACTCTAAACCTCAGCTGTGCATGGCATGCAGTTAACCCTGACCCTAACCCTAACCCTAACCCTAACCCTAACCCTAATCCTAACCTTAACCCTAACCCTAACCCTAAGAGGCCTAACCCTAAACGCAACTCTAAACCTCAGCTGTGCATGGCATGCACTTAACCGTAACCGTAACCGTAACCGTAACCCTAACCCTAACCCTAACCCTAACCCTAACCCTAACCCTAACCCTAACGCTAACCCTAACCCTAACTCTAACCCTAACCTTAACCCTAACCCTAAGAGGCCTAACCCTAAACGCAACTCTAAACCTCAGCTGTGCATGGCATGTAGGAAACCCTAACCCTAACCCTAACCCTAACCTTAACCCTAACGCTAACCCTAACCCTAACCCTGACCCTAAGAGGCCTAACCCAAAACGGAACTCTAAACCTCAGCTGTGCATGGCATGCACTTAACCCTAACCCTAACCCTAAACCTAACCCTAACCCTAACCCTAACGCTAACCCTAACCCTAACTCTAATCCTGACACTAAGGGGCCTAACCCTTGACGGAACTCTGAACCTCAGCTGTGCATGTCATGTACATAACCCTAACCCTAACCCTAACCTTAACCCTAACGCTAACCCTTACCCTAACCCTGACCCTAAGAGGCCTAACCCAAAACGGAACTCTAAACCTCAGCTGTGCATGGCATGCACTTAACCCTAACCCTAACCCTAACCCTAACCCTAACCCTAACCCTAACGCTAACCCTAACCCTAACTCTAATCCTGACCCTAAGGGGCCTAACCCTTGACGGAACTCTAAACCTCAGCTGTGCATGTCATGTACATAACCCTAACCCTAACCCTAACCCTAACCCTAACCCTAACCCTAATCCTAACACTAACCCTGACCCTAAGAGGCCTAACCCAAAACGGAACTCTAAACCTCAGCTGTGCATTGCATGCACTTAACCCGAACCCTAACCCTTACCCTAACCCTAAACCTAACCCTAACTCTAATCCTGACCCTATTGGGCCTACCCCTTTCGTAACTCTAAACCTCAGCTGTGCATGGCATGTACATAACCCTAACCCTAACCCTAACCCTAACCCTAACCCTAACCCTAACGCTAACCTTAAGAGGCCTAACCCTAAACGCAACTCTAAACCTCAGCTGTGCATGGCATGTACGTAACCCTAAACCTAACCCTAACCCTAACCCTAACCCTGACGCTAAGAGGCCTAACACAAAACAGAACTCTAAACCTCAGCTGTGCATGGCATGCACTTAACCCTAAACCTAACCCTAACCCGAACCCTAACCCTAACCCTAATCCTGACCCTAAGAGGCCTAACCCTAAACGCAACTCTAAACCTCAGCTGTGCATGGCATGTAGGTAACCCTAACACTAACCCTAACCCTAACCCTAACCCTAAACCTAACCCTAACCCTGACGCTAAGAGGCCTAACCCAAAACGGAACTCTAAACCTCAGCTGTGCATGGCATGCAGTTAACACTAACCCTAACCCTAACCCTAACCCTAACCCTAATCCTAACCTTAACCCTAACCCTAACCCTAAGAGGCCTAACCCTAAACGGAACTCTAAACCTCAGCTGTGCATGGCATGCACTTAACCCTAACCCTAACCCTAACCCTAACCCTAACCCTAACCCTAACCCTGACCCTAAGAGGCCTAACACTAAACGCAACTCTAAACCTCAGCTGTGCATGGCATGTACGTAACCCTAACCCTAACCCTAACCCTAACCCTAACGCTAACCCTAACCCTAACCCTGACCCTAAGAGGCCTAACCCAAAACGGAACTCTAAACCTCAGCTGTGCATGGCATGTACCTAACCCTAACCCTAACCCTAACCCTAACCCTAACCCTAACCCTAACCTTAACCTTAACCCTAAACCTAACCCTAACCCTAACCCTGACCCTAAGAGGCCTAACCCTAAACGGAACTCTAAACCTCAGCTGTGCATGGCATGTAGGTAACCCTAACACTAACCCTAACCCTAACCCTAACCCTAAACCTAACCCTAACCCTAACCCTGACCCTAAGAGGCCTAACCCTAGACGGAACTCTAAACCTCAGCTGTGCTTGGCATGTACCTAACCCTAACCCTAACCCTAACCCTAACCCTAACCCTAACCCTAACCTTAACCCTAAACCTAACCCTAAGTGATCTAACCCAAAACGGAACTCTAAACCTCACCTGTGCATGGCATGCACTTAACCCTAACCCTAACCCTAACCCTAACCCTAACCCTAACCCTAACCTTAACCCTAACCCTAAGAGGCCTAACCCTAAACGCAACTCTAAACCACAGCTGTGCATGGCATGTACGTAACCCTAACCCTTACCCTAACCCTAACCCTAACCCTAACCCTAACCCTAACCCTAAACTTAACCCTAACCCTAAGAGACCTAACCCTAAACGGAACTCTAAACCTCAGCTGTGCATGGCATGCAGTTAACCCTAACCCTAACCCTAACCCTAACCCTAACCCTAACCCTAATCCTAACCTTAACCCTAACCCTAACCCTAAGAGGCCTAACCCTAAACGCAACTCTAAACCTCAGCTGTGCATGGCATGCACTTAACCGTAACCGTAACCGTAACCGTAACCGTAACCCTAACCCTAACCCTAACCCTAACCCTAACGCTAACCCTAACCCTAACCCTAACCCTAACCTTAACCCTAACCCTAAGAGGCCTAACCCTAAACGCAACTCTAAACCTCAGCTGTGCATGGCATGCACTTAACCCTAACCCTAACCCTAACCCTAACCCTAACCCTAACCCTAACCCTAACCCTAACCCTAACGCTAACCCTAACCCTAACTCTAATCCTGACCCTAAGGGGCCTAACCCTTGACGGAACTCTAAACCTCAGCTGTGCATGTCATGTACATAACCCTAACCCTAACCCTAACCCTAACCCTAACCCTAACCCTAATCCTAACACTAACCCTGACCCTAAGAGGCCTAACCCAAAACGGAACTCTAAACCTCAGCTGTGCATTGCATGCACTTAACCCGAACCCTAACCCTTACCCTAACCCTAAACCTAATCCTAACTCTAATCCTGACCCTATTGGGCCTACCCCTTTCGTAACTCTAAACCTCAGCTGTGCATGGCATGTACATAACCCTAACCCTAACCCTAACCCTAACCCTAACCCTAACCCTAACGCTAACCTTAAGAGGCCTAACCCTAAACGCAACTCTAAACCTCAGCTGTGCATGGCATGTACGTAACCCTAAACCTAACCCTAACCCTAACCCTAATGCTGACCCTAAGAGGCCTAACACAAAACAGAACTCTAAACCTCAGCTGTGCATGGCATGCACTTAACCCTAAACCTAACCCTAACCCGAACCCTAACCCTAACCCTAATCCTGACCCTAAGAGGCCTAACCCTAAACGCAACTCTAAACCTCAGCTGTGCATGGCATGTAGGTAACCCTAACACTAACCCTAACCCTAACCCTAACCCTAAACCTAACCCTAACCCTGACGCTAAGAGGCCTAACCCAAAACGGAACTCTAAACCTCAGCTGTGCATGGCATGCAGTTAACACTAACCCTAACCTAACCCTAACCCTAACCCTAATCCTAACCTTAACCCTAACCCTAACCCTAAGAGGCCTAACCCTAAACGGAACTCTAAACCTCAGCTGTGCATGGCATGCACTTAACCCTAACCCTAACCCTAACCCTAACCCTAACCCTAACCCTAACCCTGACCCTAAGAGGCCTAACACTAAACGCAACTCTAAACCTCAGCTGTGCATGGCATGTACGTAACCCTAACCCTAACCCTAACCCTAACCCTAACGCTAACCCTAACCCTAACCCTGACCCTAAGAGGCCTAACCCAAAACGGAACTCTAAACCTCAGCTGTGCATGGCATGTACCTAACCCTAACCCTAACCCTAACCCTAACCCTAACCCTAACCCTAACCTTAACCTTAACCCTAAACCTAACCCTAACACTAACCCTGACCCTAAGAGGCCTAACCCTAAACGGAACTCTAAACCTCAGCTGTGCATGGCATGTAGGTAACCCTAACACTAACCCTAACCCTAACCCTAACCCTAAACCTAACCCTAACCCTAACCCTGACCCTAAGAGGCCTAACCCTAGACGGAACTCTAAACCTCAGCTGTGCTTGGCATGTACCTAACCCTAACCCTAACCCTAACCCTAACCCTAACCCTAACCCTAACCTTAACCCTAAACCTAACCCTAAGTGATCTAACCCAAAACGGAACTCTAAACCTCACCTGTGCATGGCATGCACTTAACCCTAACCCTAACCCTAACCCTAACCCTAACCCTAACCCTAAACTTAACCCTAACCCTAAGAGGCCTAACCCTAAACGCAACTCTAAACCACAGCTGTGCATGGCATGTACGTAACCCTAACCCTTACCCTAACCCTAACCCTAACCCTAACCCTAACCCTAACCCTAAACTTAACCCTAACCCTAAGAGACCTAACCCTAAACGGAACTCTAAACCTCAGCTGTGCATGGCATGCAGTTAACCCTGACCCTAACCCTAACCCTAACCCTAACCCTAACCCTAATCCTAACCTTAACCCTAACCCTAACCCTAAGAGGCCTAACCCTAAACGCAACTCTAAACCTCAGCTGTGCATGGCATGCACTTAACCGTAACCGTAACCGTAACCGTAACCCTAACCCTAACCCTAACCCTAACCCTAACCCTAACCCTAACGCTAACCCTAACCCTAACTCTAACCCTAACCTTAACCCTAACCCTAAGAGGCCTAACCCTAAACGCAACTCTAAACCTCAGCTGTGCATGGCATGTAGGAAACCCTAACCCTAACCCTAACCCTAACCTTAACCCTAACGCTAACCCTAACCCTAACCCTGACCCTAAGAGGCCTAACCCAAAACGGAACTCTAAACCTCAGCTGTGCATGGCATGCACTTAACCCTAACCCTAACCCTAAACCTAACCCTAACCCTAACCCTAACGCTAACCCTAACCCTAACTCTAATCCTGACACTAAGGGGCCTAACCCTTGACGGAACTCTAAACCTCAGCTGTGCATGTCATGTACATAACCCTAACCCTAACCCTAACCTTAACCCTAACGCTAACCCTTACCCTAACCCTGACCCTAAGAGGCCTAACCCAAAACGGAACTCTAAACCTCAGCTGTGCATGGCATGCACTTAACCCTAACCCTAACCCTAACCCTAACCCTAACCCTAACCCTAACCCTAACCCTAACGCTAACCCTAACCCTAACTCTAATCCTGACCCTAAGGGGCCTAACCCTTGACGGAACTCTAAACCTCAGCTGTGCATGTCATGTACATAACCCTAACCCTAACCCTAACCCTAACCCTAACCCTAACCCTAATCCTAACACTAACCCTGACCCTAAGAGGCCTAACCCAAAACGGAACTCTAAACCTCAGCTGTGCATTGCATGCACTTAACCCGAACCCTAACCCTTACCCTAACCCTAAACCTAACCCTAACTCTAATCCTGACCCTATTGGGCCTACCCCTTTCGTAACTCTAAACCTCAGCTGTGCATGGCATGTACATAACCCTAACCCTAACCCTAACCCTAACCCTAACCCTAACCCTAACGCTAACCTTAAGAGGCCTAACCCTAAACGCAACTCTAAACCTCAGCTGTGCATGGCATGTACGTAACCCTAAACCTAACCCTAACCCTAACCCTAACCCTGACGCTAAGAGGCCTAACACAAAACAGAACTCTAAACCTCAGCTGTGCATGGCATGCACTTAACCCTAAACCTAACCCTAACCCGAACCCTAACCCTAACCCTAATCCTGACCCTAAGAGGCCTAACCCTAAACGCAACTCTAAACCTCAGCTGTGCATGGCATGTAGGTAACCCTAACACTAACCCTAACCCTAACCCTAACCCTAAACCTAACCCTAACCCTGACGCTAAGAGGCCTAACCCAAAACGGAACTCTAAACCTCAGCTGTGCATGACATGCAGTTAACACAAACCCTAACCCTAACCCTAACCCTAACCCTAATCCTAACCTTAACCCTAACCCTAACCCTAAGAGGCCTAACCCTAAACGGAACTCTAAACCTCAGCTGTGCATGGCATGCACTTAACCCTAACCCTAACCCTAACCCTAACCCTAACCCTAACCCTAACCCTGACCCTAAGAGGCCTAACACTAAACGCAACTCTAAACCTCAGCTGTGCATGGCATGTACGTAACCCTAACCCTAACCCTAACCCTAACCCTAACGCTAACCCTAACCCTAACCCTGACCCTAAGAGGCCTAACCCAAAACGGAACTCTAAACCTCAGCTGTGCATGGCATGTACCTAACCCTAACCCTAACCCTAACCCTAACCCTAACCCTAACCCTAACCTTAACCTTAACCCTAAACCTAACCCTAACCCTAACCCTGACCCTAAGAGGCCTAACCCTAAACGGAACTCTAAACCTCAGCTGTGCATGGCATGTAGGTAACCCTAACACTAACCCTAACCCTAACCCTAACCCTAAACCTAACCCTAACCCTAACCCTGACCCTAAGAGGCCTAACCCTAGACGGAACTCTAAACCTCAGCTGTGCTTGGCATGTACCTAACCCTAACCCTAACCCTAACCCTAACCCTAACCCTAACCCTAACCTTAACCCTAAACCTAACCCTAAGTGATCTAACCCAAAACGGAACTCTAAACCTCACCTGTGCATGGCATGCACTTAACCCTAACCCTAACCCTAACCCTAACCCTAACCCTAACCCTAACCTTAACCCTAACCCTAAGAGGCCTAACCCTAAACGCAACTCTAAACCACAGCTGTGCATGGCATGTACGTAACCCTAACCCTTACCCTAACCCTAACCCTAACCCTAACCCTAACCCTAACCCTAAACTTAACCCTAACCCTAAGAGACCTAACCCTAAACGGAACTCTAAACCTCAGCTGTGCATGGCATGCAGTTAACCCTAACCCTAACCCTAACCCTAACCCTAACCCTAACCCTAATCCTAACCTTAACCCTAACCCTAACCCTAAGAGGCCTAACCCTAAACGCAACTCTAAACCTCAGCTGTGCATGGCATGCACTTAACCGTAACCGTAACCGTAACCGTAACCCTAACCCTAACCCTAACCCTAACCCTAACCCTAACGCTAACCCTAACCCTAACCCTAACCCTAACCTTAACCCTAACCCTAAGAGGCCTAACCCTAAACGCAACTCTAAACCTCAGCTGTGCATGGCATGCACTTAACCCTAACCCTAACCCTAACCCTAACCCTAACCCTAACCCTAACCCTAACCCTAACCCTAACGCTAACCCTAACCCTAACTCTAATCCTGACCCTAAGGGGCCTAACCCTTGACGGAACTCTAAACCTCAGCTGTGCATGTCATGTACATAACCCTAACCCTAACCCTAACCCTAACCCTAACCCTAACCCTAATCCTAACACTAACCCTGACCCTAAGAGGCCTAACCCAAAACGGAACTCTAAACCTCAGCTGTGCATTGCATGCACTTAACCCGAACCCTAACCCTTACCCTAACCCTAAACCTAATCCTAACTCTAATCCTGACCCTATTGGGCCTACCCCTTTCGTAACTCTAAACCTCAGCTGTGCATGGCATGTACATAACCCTAACCCTAACCCTAACCCTAACCCTAACCCTAACCCTAACGCTAACCTTAAGAGGCCTAACCCTAAACGCAACTCTAAACCTCAGCTGTGCACGGCATGTACGTAACCCTAAACCTAACCCTAACCCTAACCCTAATGCTGACCCTAAGAGGCCTAACACAAAACAGAACTCTAAACCTCAGCTGTGCACGGCATGCACTTAACCCTAAACCTAACCCTAACCCGAACCCTAACCCTAACCCTAATCCTGACCCTAAGAGGCCTAACCCTAAACGCAACTCTAAACCTCAGCTGTGCATGGCATGTAGGTAACCCTAACACTAACCCTAACCCTAACCCTAACCCTAAACCTAACCCTAACCCTGACGCTAAGAGGCCTAACCCAAAACGGAACTCTAAACCTCAGCTGTGCATGGCATGCAGTTAACACTAACCCTAACCCTAACCCTAACCCTAACCCTAATCCTAACCTTAACCCTACCCTAACCCTAAGAGGCCTAACCCTAAACGGAACTCTAAACCTCAGCTGTGCATGGCATGCACTTAACCCTAACCCTAACCCTAACCCTAACCCTAACCCTAACCCTAACCCTAACCCTGACCCTAAGAGGCCTAACACTAAACGCAACTCTAAACCTCAGCTGTGCATGGCATGTACGTAACCCTAACCCTAACCCTAACCCTAACCCTAACCCTAACCCTAACCCTAACCCTGACCCTAAGAGGCCTAACCCAAAACGGAACTCTAAACCTCAGCTGTGCATGGCATGTACCTAACCCTAACCCTAACCCTAACCCTAACCCTAACCCTAACCCTAACCTTAACCTTAACCCTAAACCTAACCCTAACCCTAACCCTGACCCTAAGAGGCCTAACCCTAAACGGAACTCTAAACCTCAGCTGTGCATGGCATGTAGGTAACCCTAACACTAACCCTAACCCTAACCCTAACCCTAAACCTAACCCTAACCCTAACCCTGACCCTAAGAGGCCTAACCCTAGACGGAACTCTAAACCTCAGCTGTGCTTGGCATGTACCTAACCCTAACCCTAACCCTAACCCTAACCCTAACCCTAACCCTAACCTTAACCCTAAACCTAACCCTAAGTGATCTAACCCAAAACGGAACTCTAAACCTCACCTGTGCATGGCATGCACTTAACCCTAACCCTAACCCTAACCCTAACCCTAACCCTAACCCTAACCCTAACCTTAACCCTAACCCTAAGAGGCCTAACCCTAAACGCAACTCTAAACCACAGCTGTGCATGGCATGTACGTAACCCTAACCCTTACCCTAACCCTAACCCTAACCCTAACCCTAACCCTAACCCTAAACTTAACCCTAACCCTAAGAGACCTAACCCTAAACGGAACTCTAAACCTCAGCTGTGCAGGGCAGGTACATAACCCTAACCCTAACCCTAACCCTAACCCTAACCCTAACGCTAACCCTAACCCTAACTCTAATCCTGACCCTAAGGGGCCTAACCCTTGACGGAACTCTAAACCTCAGCTGTGCATGGCATGTACCTAACCCTAACCCTAACCCTAACCCTAACACTAACTCTAAGAGACCTAACCCTAAACGGAGCTCTAAAACTCAGCTGTGCGTGGCATGTACCTAACCCTAACCCTAACCCTAACCCTAACCCTAACCCTAACCCTAACCCTAACCCTAAACTTAACCCTAACCCTAAGAGACCTAACCCTAAACGGAACTCTAAACCTCAGATGTGCATGGCATGTACGTAACCCTAACCCTAACCCTAACCCTAACCCTAACCATAACCCTAATCCTAAACCTAACCCTAATCCTGACCCTAAGAGGCCTAACCCTTGACGGAACTCTATAACCTCAGCTGTGCATGGCATGTACCTAACCCTAACCCTTACCCTAACCCTAATCCTAACGCTAACCCTAACCCTAACGCTAACCCGAACCCTAACCCTAACCCTTATCCTGACCCTAAGAGGCCTAACCCTAAACGCAACTCTAAACCTCAGCTGTACATGGCATGTACCTAACCCTATACCCTAAACCTAAGCCTAACCCTAACCCTAACCCTAACCCTGACCCTAAGAGGCCTAACCCAAAACGGAACTCTAAACCTCAGCTGTGCATGGCATGCAGTTAACACTAACCCTAACCCTAACCCTAACCCTAACCCTAACCCTAACCTTAACCCTAACCCTAACCCTAAGAGACCTAACCCAAAACGGAACTCTAAACCTCAGCTGTGCATGGCATGCACTTAACCCTAACCCTAACCCTAACCCTAACCCTAACCCTAACCCTAACCCTAACCCTAACCCTAACCCTAAACCTAACCTTAACCGTAACCCTAAGAGGCCTAACCCTAAACGCAACTCTAAACCTCAGCTGTGCATGGCATGTACGTAACCCTAACCCTAACCCTAACCCTAACCCTAATCCTGACCCTAAGGGTCCTAACACTTGACGGAACTCTAAACCTCAGCTGTGCATGGCATGCAGTTAACACTAACCCTAACCCTAACCCTAACCCTAACCCTAACCCTAACCTTAACCCTAACCCTAACCCTAAGAGACCTAACCCAAAACGGAACTCTAAACCTCAGCTGTGCATGGCATGCACTTAACCCTAACCCTAACCCTAACCCTAACCCTAACCCTAACCCTAACCCTAACCCTAAACCTAACCTTAACCGTAACCCTAAGAGGCCTAACCCTAAACGCAACTCTAAACCTCAGCTGTGCATGGCATGTACGTAACCCTAACCCTAACCCTAACCCTAACCCTAACCCTAACCCTAACTCGAACCCTAACCCTAATCCTGACCCTAAGGGTCCTAACCCTTGACGGAACTCTAAACCTCAGCTGTGCATGGTATGTACATAACCCTAACCCTAACCCTAACCCTAACCCTAACCCTAACCCTAACCCTGACCCTAAGAGGCCGAACCCAAAACGGAACTCTAAACCTCAGTTGTGCATGGCATGTACCTAACCCTAACCCTAACCCTAACCCTAACCCTAACCCTAATCCTAAACCTAACCCTAACCCTGACCCTAAGAGGACTAACCCTAGACGCAACTCTAAACCTCAGCTGTGCATGGCATGTACATAACCCTAACCCTAACCCTAACCCTAACCCTAACCCTAACCCTAAAACTAACCCTAATCCTGACCCTAAGAGGCCTAACCCTTGACGGAACTATAAACCTCAGCTGTGCATGGCATGTACCTAACCCTAACCCTAACCCTAACCCTAACCCTAACCCTAACCCTAACCCTAACCCTGACCCTAAGAGGCCTAACCCAAAACGGAACTCTAAACCTCAGCTGTGCATGGCATGCAGTTAACCCTAACCCTAACCCTAACTCTAACCCTAACCCTAACCCTAATCCTAACCTTAACCCTAACCCTAACCCTAAGAGGCCTAACCCTAAACGCAACTCTAAACCTCAGCTGTGCATGGCATGCACTTAACCGTAACCGTAACCGTAACCGTAACCGTAACCGTAACCCTAACCCTAACCCTAACCCTAACGCTAACACTAACCCTAACCCTAACCCTAACCCTAACCTTAACCCTAACCCTAAGAGGCCTAACCCTAAACGCAACTCTAAACCTCAGCTGTGCATGGCATGTAGGAAACCCTAACCCTAACCCTAACCCTAACCTTAACCCTAACGCTATCCCTAACCCTAACCCTGACCCTAAGAGGCCTAACCCAAAACGGAACTCTAAACCTCAGCTGTGCATGGCATGCACTTAACCCTAACCCTAACCCTAACCCTAACCCTAACCCTAACCCTAACGCTAACCCTAACCCTAACTCTAATCCTGACCCTAAGGGGCCTAAACCTTGACGGAACTCTAAACCTCAGCTGTGCATGGCATGTACATAACCCTAACCCTAACCCTAACCCTAACCCTAACCTTAACCCTAACGCTAACCCTAACCCTAACCCTGACCCTAAGAGTCCTAACCCAAAACGGAACTCTAAACCTCAGCTGTGCATGGCATGCACTTAACCCTAACCCTAACCCTAACCCTAACCCTAACCTTAACCCTAACCCTAACGCTAACCCTAACCCTAACTCTAATCCTGACCCTAAGGGGCCTAACCCTTGACGGAACTCTAAACTTCAGCTGTGCATGTCATGTACATAACCCTAACCCTAACCCTAACCCTAACCCTAACCCTAACCCTAACCCTAATCCTAACACTAACCCTGACCCTAAGAGGCCTAACCCAAAACGGAACTCTAAACCTCAGCTGTGCATTGCATGCACTTAACCCGAACCCTAACCCTTACCCTAACCCTAACCCTAACCCTAACTCTAATCCTGACCCTATTGGGCCTACCCCTTTCGTAACTCTAAACCTCAGCTGTGCATGGCATGTACATAACCCTAACCCTAACCCTAACCCTAACCCTAACCCTAAACCTAACCCTAACCCTAACCCTAACCCTAACGCTAACCCTAACAGGCCTAACCCTAAACGCAACTCTAAACCTCAGCTGTGCATGGCATGTACGTAACCCTAAACCTAACCCTAACCCTAACCCTAATGCTGACCCTAAGAGGCCTAACACAAAACAGAACTCTAAACCTCAGCTGTGCATGGCATGCACTTAACCCTAACCCTAACCCTAACCCGAACCCTAACCCTAACCCTAATCCTGACCCTAAGAGGCCTAACCCTAAACGCAACTCTAAACCTCAGCTGTGCATGGCATGTACGTAACCCTAACCCTAACCCTAACCCTAACCCTAACCCTAACCCTAACCCTAACCCTAACCCTGACCCTAAGAGGCCTAACCCAAAACGGAACTCTAAACCTCAGCTGAGCATGGCATGCAGTTAACACTAACCCTAACCCTAACCCTAACCCTAACCCTAACCCTAACCTTAACCCTAACCCTAACCCTAAGGGACCTAACCCTAAACGCAACTCTAAACCTCAGCTGTGCATGGCATGCACTTAACCCTAACCCTAACCCTAACCCTAACCCTAACCCTAACCCTAACCCTAACCCTAACCCTGACCCTAAGAGGCCTAACACTAAACGCAACTCTAAACCTCAGCTGTGCATGGCATGTACGTAACCCTAACCCTAACCCTAACCCTAACCCTAACCCTAACCCTAACCCTAACCCTGACCCTAAGAGGCCTAACCCAAAACGGAACTATAAACCTCAGCTGTGCATGGCATGTACCTAACCCTAACCCTAACCCTAACCCTAACCCTAACCCTAACCCTAGCCTTAACCCTAACCCTAAGAGGCCTAACCCTAAACAGAACTCTAAACCTCAGCTGTGCATGGCATGTAGGTAACCCTAACACTAACCCTAACCCTAACCCTAACCCTAAACCTAACCCTAACTCTAACCCTGACCCTAAGAGGCCTAACCCTAGATGGAACTCTAAACCTCAGCTGTGCTTGGCATGTACCTAACCCTAACCCTAACCCTAACCCTAACCCTAACCCTAACCCTAACCTTAACCCTAACCCTAACCCTAAGTGATCTAACCCAAAACGGAACTCTAAACCTCAGCTGTGCTTGGCATGCACTTAACCCTAACCCTAACCCTAAACCTAACCCTAACCCTAACCTTAACCCTAACCCTAAGAGGCCTAACCCTAAACGCAACTCTAAACCACAGCTGTGCATGGCATGTACGTAACCCTACCCTAACCCTTACCCTAACCCTAACCCTAACCCTAACCCTAACCCTAACCCTAACCCTAACCCTAACCTTAACCCTAACCCTAAGAGGCCTAACCCTAAACGCAACTCTAAACCTCAGCTGTGCATGGCATGTAGGAAACCCTAACCCTAACCCTAACCCTAACCTTAACCCTAACGCTAACCCTAACCCTAACCCTGACCCTAAGAGGCCTAACCCAAAACGGAACTCTAAACCTCAGCTGTGCATGGCATGCACATAACCCTAACCCTAACCCTAACCCTAACCCTAACCCTAACCCTAACGCTAACCCTAACCCTAACTCTAATCCTGACCCTAAGGGGCCTAACCCTTGACGGAACTCTAAACCTCAGCTGTGCATGTCATGTACATAACCCTAACCCTAACCCTAACCCTAACCTTAACCCTAACGCTAACCCTAACCCTAACCCTGACCCTAAGAGGCCTAACCCAAAACGGAACTCTAAACCTCAGCTGTGCATGGCATGCACTTAACCCTAACCCTAACCCTAACCCTAACCCTAACCCTAACCCTAACCCTAACCCTAACGCTAACCCTAACCCTAACTCTAATCCTGACCCTAAGGGGCCTAACCCTTGACGGAACTCTAAACCTCAGGTGTGCATGTCATGTACATAACCCTAACCCTAACCCTAACCCTAACCCTAACCCTAACCCTAATCCTAACACTAACCCTGACCCTAAGAGGCCTAACCCAAAACGGAACTCCAAACCTCAGCTGTGCATGGCATGTACCTAACCCTAACCCTAACCCTAACCTTAACCCTAACCCTAAGAGACCTAACCCTAAACGGAACTCTAAACCTCAGATGTGCATGGCATGTACGTAACCCTAACCCTAACCCTAACCCTAACCCTAACCCTAACCATAACCCTAACCCTAAACCTAACCTTAATCCTGACCCTAAGAGGCCTAACCCTTGACGGAACTCTATAACCTCAGCTGTGCATGGCATGTACCTAACCCTAACCCTTACCCTAACCCTAATCCTAACGCTAACCCTAACCCTAACGCTAACCCGAACCCTAACCCTAACCCTTATCCTGACCCTAAGAGGCCTAACCCAAAACGCAACTCTAAACCTCAGCTGTGCATGGCATGTACCTAACCCTATACCCTAAACCTAAGCCTAACCCTAACCCTAACCCTAACCCTGACCCTAAGAGGCCTAACCCAAAACGGAACTCTAAACCTCAGCTGTGCATGGCATGCACTTAACCCTAACCCTAACCCTAACCCTAACCCTAACCCTAACCCTAACCCTAACCCTAACCCTAACCCTAAACCTAACCTTAACCGTAACCCTAAGAGGCCTAACCCTAAACGCAACTCTAAACCTCAGCTGTGCATGGCATGTACGTAACCCTAACCCTAACCCTAACCCTAACCCTAACCCTAACCCTAACCCTAACCCTAATCCTGACCCTAAGGGTCCTAACCCTTGACGGAACTCTAAACCTCACCTGTGCATGGCATGTACATAACCCTAACCCTAACCCTAACCCTAAGAGGCCTAACCCTAAATGCAACTCTAAACCACAGCTGTGCATGGCATGTACGTAACCCTAACCCTAACCCTAACCCTAACCCTAACCCTAACCCTAACCCTAACCCTGACCCTAAGAGGCCGAACCCAAAACGGAACTCTAAACCTCAGTTGTGCATGGCATGTACCTAACCCTAACCCTAACCCTAACTCTAACCCTAACCCTAACCTTAATCCTAAACCTAACCCTAACCCTAACCCTAACCCTAAACCTAACCTTAACCGTAACCCTAAGAGGCCTAACCCTAAACGCAACTCTAAACCTCAGCTGTGCATGGCAGGTACATAACCCTAACCCTAACCCTAACCCTAACCCTAACCCTAACCCTAACCCTAACCCTAACCCTGACCCTAAGAGGCCTAACCCAAAACGGAACTCTAAACCTCAGCTGTGCATGGCATGCAGTTAACCCTAACCCTAACCCTAACCCTAACCCTAACCCTAACCCTAATCCTAACCTTAACCCTAACCCTAACCCTAAGAGGCCTAACCCTAAACGCAACTCTAAACCTCAGCTGTGCATGGCATGCACTTAAGCGTAACCGTAACCGTAACCGTAACCCTAACCCTAACCCTAACCCTAACCCTAACCCTAACGCTAACCCTAACCCTAACCCTAACCCTAACCTTAACCCTAACCCTAAGAGGCCTAACCCTAAACGCAACTCTAAACCTCAGCTGTGCATGGCATGTAGGAAACCCTAACCCTAACCCTAACCCTAACCTTAACCCTAACGCTAACCCTAACCCTAACCCTGACCCTAAGAGGCCTAACCCAAAACGGAACTCTAAACCTCAGCTGTGCATGGCATGCACTTAACCCTAACCCTAACCCTAAACCTAACCCTAACCCTAACCCTAACGCTAACCCTAACCCTAACTCTAATCCTGACACTAAGGGGCCTAACCCTTGACGGAACTCTAAACCTCAGCTGTGCATGTCATGTACTTAACCCTAACCCTAACCCTAACCTTAACCCTAACGCTAACCCTTATCCTAACCCTGACCCTAAGAGGCCTAACCCAAAACGGAACTCTAAACCTCAGCTGTGCATGGCATGCACTTAACCCTAACCCTAACCCTAACCCTAACCCTAACCCTAACCCTAACCCTAACCCTAACGCTAACCCTAACCCTAACTCTAATCCTGACCCTAAGGGGCCTAACCCTTGACGGAACTCTAAACCTCAGCTGTGCATGTCATGTACATAACCCTAACCCTAACCCTAACCCTAACCCTAACCCTAACCCTAATCCTAACACTAACCCTGACCCTAAGAGGCCTAACCCAAAACGGAACTCTAAACCTCAGCTGTGCATTGCATGCACTTAACCCGAACCCTAACCCTTACCCTAACCATAAACCTAACCCTAACTCTAATCCTGACCCTATTGGGCCTACCCCTTTCGTAACTCTAAACCTCAGCTGTGCATGGCATGTACATAACCCTAACCCTAACCCTAACCCTAACCCTAACCCTAACCCTAACGCTAACCTTAAGAGGCCTAACCCTAAACGCAACTCTAAACCTCAGCTGTGCATGGCATGTACGTAACCCTAAACCTAACCCTAACCCTAACCCTAATGCTGACCCTAAGAGGCCTAACACAAAACAGAACTCTAAACCTCAGCTGTGCATGGCATGCACTTAACCCTAAACCTAACCCTAACCCGAACCCTAACCCTAACCCTAATCCTGACCCTAAGAGGCCTAACCCTAAACGCAACTCTAAACCTCAGCTGTGCATGGCATGTAGGTAACCCTAACACTAACCCTAACCCTAACCCTAACCCTAAACCTAACCCTAACCCTGACGCTAAGAGGCCTAACCCAAAACGGAACTCTAAACCTCAGCTGTGCATGGCATGCAGTTAACAATAACCCTAACCCTAACCCTAACCCTAACCCTAATCCTAACCTTAACCCTAACCCTAACCCTAAGAGGCCTAACCCTAAACGGAACTCTAAACCTCAGCTGTGCATGGCATGCACTTAACCCTAACCCTAACCCTAACCCTAACCCTAACCCTAACCCTAACCCTAACCCTGACCCTAAGAGGCCTAACACTAAACGCAACTCTAAACCTCAGCTGTGCATGGCATGTACGTAACCCTAACCCTAACCCTAACCCTAACCCTAACGCTAACCCTAACCCTAACCCTGACCCTAAGAGGCCTAACCCAAAACGGAACTCTAAACCTCAGCTGTGCATGGCATGTACCTAACCCTAACCCTAACCCTAACCCTAACCCTAACCCTAACCCTAACCTTAACCTTAACCCTAAACCTAACCCTAACCCTAACCCTGACCCTAAGAGGCCTAACCCTAAACGGAACTCTAAACCTCAGCTGTGCATGGCATGTAGGTAACCCTAACACTAACCCTAACCCTAACCCTAACCCTAAACCTAACCCTAACCCTAACCCTGACCCTAAGAGGCCTAACCCTAGACGGAACTCTAAACCTCAGCTGTGCTTGGCATGTACCTAACCCTAACCCTAACCCTAACCCTAACCCTAACCCTAACCCTAACCTTAACCCTAAACCTAACCCTAAGTGATCTAACCCAAAACGGAACTCTAAACCTCACCTGTGCATGGCATGCACTTAACCCTAACCCTAACCCTAACCCTAACCCTAACCCTAACCCTAAACTTAACCCTAACCCTAAGAGGCCTAACCCTAAACGCAACTCTAAACCACAGCTGTGCATGGCATGTACGTAACCCTAACCCTTACCCTAACCCTAACCCTAACCCTAACCCTAACCCTAACCCTAAACTTAACCCTAACCCTAAGAGACCTAACCCTAAACGGAACTCTAAACCTCAGCTGTGCATGGCATGCAGTTAACCCTGACCCTAACCCTAACCCTAACCCTAACCCTAACCCTAATCCTAACCTTAACCCTAACCCTAACCCTAAGAGGCCTAACCCTAAACGCAACTCTAAACCTCAGCTGTGCATGGCATGCACTTAACCGTAACCGTAACCGTAACCGTAACCGTAACCGTAACCCTAACCCTAACCCTAACCCTAACCCTAACGCTAACCCTAACCCTAACTCTAACCCTAACCTTAACCCTAACCCTAAGAGGCCTAACCCTAAACGCAACTCTAAACCTCAGCTGTGCATGGCATGTAGGAAACCCTAACCCTAACCCTAACCCTAACCTTAACCCTAACGCTAACCCTAACCCTAACCCTGACCCTAAGAGGCCTAACCCAAAACGGAACTCTAAACCTCAGCTGTGCATGGCATGCACTTAACCCTAACCCTAACCCTAAACCTAACCCTAACCCTAACCCTAACGCTAACCCTAACCCTAACTCTAATCCTGACACTAAGGGGCCTAACCCTTGACGGAACTCTAAACCTCAGCTGTGCATGTCATGTACATAACCCTAACCCTAACCCTAACCTTAACCCTAACGCTAACCCTTACCCTAACCCTGACCCTAAGAGCCCTAATCCAAAACGGAACTCTAAACCTCAGCTGTGCATGGCATGCACTTAACCCTAACCCTAACCCTAACCCTAACCCTAACCCTAACCCTAACCCTAACCCTAACGCTAACCCTAACCCTAACTCTAATCCTGACCCTAAGGGGCCTAACCCTTGACGGAACTCTAAACCTCAGCTGTGCATGTCATGTACATAACCCTAACCCTAACCCTAACCCTAACCCTAACCCTAACCCTAATCCTAACACTAACCCTGACCCTAAGAGGCCTAACCCAAAACGGAACTCTAAACCTCAGCTGTGCATTGCATGCACTTAACCCGAACCCTAACCCTTACCCTAACCCTAAACCTAACCCTAACTCTAATCCTGACCCTATTGGGCCTACCCCTTTCGTAACTCTAAACCTCAGCTGTGCATGGCATGTACATAACCCTAACCCTAACCCTAACCCTAACCCTAACCCTAACCCTAACGCTAACCTTAAGAGGCCTAACCCTAAACGCAACTCTAAACCTCAGCTGTGCATGGCATGTACGTAACCCTAAACCTAACCCTAACCCTAACCCTAACCCTGACGCTAAGAGGCCTAACACAAAACAGAACTCTAAACCTCAGCTGTGCATGGCATGCACTTAACCCTAACCCTAACCCTAACCCGAACCCTAACCCTAACCCTAATCCTGACCCTAAGAGGCCTAACCCTAAACGCAACTCTAAACCTCAGCTGTGCATGGCATGTAGGTAACCCTAACACTAACCCTAACCCTAACCCTAACCCTAAACCTAACCCTAACCCTGACGCTAAGAGGCCTAACCCAAAACGGAACTCTAAACCTCAGCTGTGCATGGCATGCAGTTAACACTAACCCTAACCCTAACCCTAACCCTAACCCTAATCCTAACCTTAACCCTAACCCTAACCCTAAGAGGCCTAACCCTAAACGGAACTCTAAACCTCAGCTGTGCATGGCATGCACTTAACCCTAACCCTAACCCTAACCCTAACCCTAACCCTAACCCTAACCCTGACCCTAAGAGGCCTAACACTAAACGCAACTCTAAACCTCAGCTGTGCATGGCATGTACGTAACCCTAACCCTAACCCTAACCCTAACCCTAACGCTAACCCTAACCCTAACCCTGACCCTAAGAGGCCTAACCCAAAACGGAACTCTAAACCTCAGCTGTGCATGGCATGTACCTAACCCTAACCCTAACCCTAACCCTAACCCTAACCCTAACCCTAACCTTAACCTTAACCCTAAACCTAACCCTAACCCTAACCCTGACCCTAAGAGGCCTAACCCTAAACGGAACTCTAAACCTCAGCTGTGCATGGCATGTAGGTAACCCTAACACTAACCCTAACCCTAACCCTAACCCTAAACCTAACCCTAACCCTAACCCTGACCCTAAGAGGCCTAACCCTAGACGGAACTCTAAACCTCAGCTGTGCTTGGCATGTACCTAACCCTAACCCTAACCCTAACCCTAACCCTAACCCTAACCCTAACCTTAACCCTAAACCTAACCCTAAGTGATCTAACCCAAAACGGAACTCTAAACCTCACCTGTGCATGGCATGCACTTAACCCTAACCCTAACCCTAACCCTAACCCTAACCCTAACCTTAACCCTAACCCTAAGAGGCCTAACCCTAAACGCAACTCTAAACCACAGCTGTGCATGGCATGTACGTAACCCTAACCCTTACCCTAACCCTAACCCTAACCCTAACCCTAACCCTAACCCTAAACTTAACCCTAACCCTAAGAGACCTAACCCTAAACGGAACTCTAAACCTCAGCTGTGCATGGCATGCAGTTAACCCTAACCCTAACCCTAACCCTAACCCTAACCCTAACCCTAATCCTAACCTTAACCCTAACCCTAACCCTAAGAGGCCTAACCCTAAACGCAACTCTAAACCTCAGCTGTGCATGGCATGCACTTAACCGTAACCGTAACCGTAACCGTAACCCTAACCCTAACCCTAACCCTAACCCTAACCCTAACGCTAACCCTAACCCTAACCCTAACCCTAACCTTAACCCTAACCCTAAGAGGCCTAACCCTAAACGCAACTCTAAACCTCAGCTGTGCATGGCATGCACTTAACCCTAACCCTAACCCTAACCCTAACCCTAACCCTAACCCTAACCCTAACCCTAACCCTAACGCTAACCCTAACCCTAACTCTAATCCTGACCCTAAGGGGCCTAACCCTTGACGGAACTCTAAACCTCAGCTGTGCATGTCATGTACATAACCCTAACCCTAACCCTAACCCTAACCCTAACCCTAACCCTAATCCTAACACTAACCCTGACCCTAAGAGGCCTAACCCAAAACGGAACTCTAAACCTCAGCTGTGCATTGCATGCACTTAACCCGAACCCTAACCCTTACCCTAACCCTAAACCTAATCCTAACTCTAATCCTGACCCTATTGGGCCTACCCCTTTCGTAACTCTAAACCTCAGCTGTGCATGGCATGTACATAACCCTAACCCTAACCCTAACCCTAACCCTAACCCTAACGCTAACCCTAAGAGGCCTAACCCTAAACGCAACTCTAAACCTCAGCTGTGCACGGCATGTACGTAACCCTAAACCTAACCCTAACCCTAACCCTAATGCTGACCCTAAGAGGCCTAACACAAAACAGAACTCTAAACCTCAGCTGTGCATGGCATGCACTTAACCCTAAACCTAACCCTAACCCGAACCCTAACCCTAACCCTAATCCTGACCCTAAGAGGCCTAACCCTAAACGCAACTCTAAACCTCAGCTGTGCATGGCATGTAGGTAACCCTAACACTAACCCTAACCCTAACCCTAACCCTAAACCTAACCCTAACCCTGACCCTAAGAGGCCTAACACTAAACGCAACTCTAAACCTCAGCTGTGCATGGCATGTACGTAACCCTAACCCTAACCCTAACCCTAACCCTAACGCTAACCCTAACCCTAACCCTGACCCTAAGAGGCCTAACCCAAAACGGAACTCTAAACCTCAGCTGTGCATGGCATGTACCTAACCCTAACCCTAACCCTAACCCTAACCCTAACCCTAACCCTAACCCTAACCTTAACCTTAACCCTAAACCTAACCCTAACCCTAACCCTGACCCTAAGAGGCCTAACCCTAAACGGAACTCTAAACCTCAGCTGTGCATGGCATGTAGGTAACCCTAACACTAACCCTAACCCTAACCCTAACCCTAAACCTAACCCTAACCCTAACCCTGACCCTAAGAGGCCTAACCCTAGACGGAACTCTAAACCTCAGCTGTGCTTGGCATGTACCTAACCCTAACCCTAACCCTAACCCTAACCCTAACCCTAACCCTAACCTTAACCCTAAACCTAACCCTAAGTGATCTAACCCAAAACGGAACTCTAAACCTCACCTGTGCATGGCATGCACTTAACCCTAACCCTAACCCTAACCCTAACCCTAACCTTAACCCTAACCCTAAGAGGCCTAACCCTAAACGCAACTCTAAACCACAGCTGTGCATGGCATGTACGTAACCCTAACCCTTACCCTAACCCTAACCCTAACCCTAACCCTAACCCTAACCCTAAACTTAACCCTAACCCTAAGAGACCTAACCCTAAACGGAACTCTAAACCTCAGCTGTGCAGGGCAGGTACATAACCCTAACCCTAACCCTAACCCTAACCCTAACCCTAACGCTAACCCTAACCCTAACTCTAATCCTGACCCTAAGGGGCCTAACCCTTGACGGAACTCTAAACCTCAGCTGTGCATGGCATGTACCTAACCCTAACCCTAACCCTAACCCTAACACTAACTCTAAGAGACCTAACCCTAAACGGAGCTCTAAACCTCAGCTGTGCGTGGCATGTACCTAACCCTAACCCTAACCCTAACCCTAACCCTAACCCTAACCCTAACCCTAACCCTAAACTTAACCCTAACCCTAAGAGACCTAACCCTAAACGGAACTCTAAACCTCAGATGTGCATGGCATGTACGTAACCCTAACCCTAACCCTAACCCTAACCCTAACCATAACCCTAATCCTAAACCTAACCCTAATCCTGACCCTAAGAGGCCTAACCCTTGACGGAACTCTATAACCTCAGCTGTGCATGGCATGTACCTAACCCTAACCCTTACCCTAACCCTAATCCTAACGCTAACCCTAACCCTAACGCTAACCCGAACCCTAACCCTAACCTTTATCCTGACCCTAAGAGGCCTAACCCTAAACGCAACTCTAAACCTCAGCTGTACATGGCATGTACCTAACCCTATACCCTAAACCTAAGCCTAACCCTAACCCTAACCCTAACCCTGACCCTAAGAGGCCTAACCCAAAACGGAACTCTAAACCTCAGCTGTGCATGGCATGCAGTTAACACTAACCCTAACCCTAACCCTAACCCTAACCCTAACCCTAACCTTAACCCTAACCCTAACCCTAAGAGACCTAACCCAAAACGGAACTCTAAACCTCAGCTGTGCATGGCATGCACTTAACCCTAACCCTAACCCTAACCCTAACCCTAACCCTAACCCTAACCCTAACCCTAACCCTAAACCTAACCTTAACCGTAACCCTAAGAGGCCTAACCCTAAACGCAACTCTAAACCTCAGCTGTGCATGGCATGTACGTAACCCTAACCCTAACCCTAACCCTAACCCTAATCCTGACCCTAAGGGTCCTAACCCTTGACGGAACTCTAAACCTCAGCTGTGCATGGCATGTACATAACCCTAACCCTAACCCTAACCCTAAGAGGCCTAACCCTAAATGCAACTCTAAACCTCAGCTGTGCATGGCATGTACGTAACCCTAACCCTAACCCTAACCCTAACCCTAACCCTAACCCTAACCCTGACCCTAAGAGGCCGAACCCAAAACGGAACTCTAAACCTCAGTTGTGCATGGCATGTACCTAACCCTAACCCTAACCCTAACCCTAACCCTAACCCTAACCCTAATCCTAAACCTAACCCTAACCCTGACCCTAAGAGTCCTAACCCTAGACGCAACTCTAAACCTCAGCTGTGCATGGCAGGTACATAACCCTAACCCTAACCCTAACCCTAACCCTAACCCTAACCCTAAAACTAACCCTAATCCTGACCCTAAGAGGCCTAACCCTTGACAGAACTATAAACCTCAGCTGTGCATGGCATGTACCTAACCCTAACCCTAACCCTAACCCTAACCCTAACCCTAACCCTAACCCTAACCCTAACCCTGACCCTAAGAGGCCTAACCCAAAACGGAACTCTAAACCTCAGCTGTGCATGGCATGCAGTTAACCCTAACCCTAACCCTAACCCTAACCCTAACCCTAACCCTAATCCTAACCTTAACCCTAACCCTAACCCTAAGAGGCCTAACCCTAAACGCAACTCTAAACCTCAGCTGTGCATGGCATGCACTTAACCATAACCGTAACCGTAACCGTAACCGTAACCGTAACCCTAACCCTAACCCTAACCCTAACCCTAACGCTAACCCTAACCCTAACCCTAACTCTAACCCTAACCTTAACCCTAACCCTAAGAGGCCTAACCCTAAACGCAACTCTAAACCTCAGCTGTGCATGGCATGTAGGAAACCCTAACCCTAACCCTAACCCTAACCTTAACCCTAACGCTAACCCTAACCCTAACCCTGACCCTAAGAGGCCTAACCCAAAACGGAACTCTAAACCTCAGCTGTGCATGGCATGTACCTAACCCTAACCCTAACCCTAACCCTAACCCTAACCCTAACCCTAACCCTAACCTTAACCCGAACCCTAAGAGGCCTAACCCTAAACGGAACTCTAAACCTCAGCTGTGCATGGCATGTAGGTAACCCTAACACTAACCCTAACCCTAACCCTAACCCTAAACCTAACCCTAACCCTAACCCTGACCCTAAGAGGCCTAACCCTAGACAGAACTCTAAACCTCAGCTGTGCTTGGCATGTACCTAACCCTAACCCTAACCCTAACCCTAACCCTAACCCTAACCCTAACCTTAACCCTAACCCTAACCCTAAGTGGTCTAACCCAAAACGGAGCTCTAAACCTCACCTGTGCATGGCATGCACTTAACCCTAACCCTAACCCTAACCCTAACCTTAACCCTAACCCTAACCTTAACCCTAACCCTAAGAGGCCTAACCCTAAACGCAACTCTAAACCACAGCTGTGCATGGCATGTACGTAACCCTAACCCTTACCCTAACCCTAACCCTAACCCTAACCCTAACCCTAACCCTGACCCTAAGAGGCCTAAACCTAGACGGAACTCTAAACCTCAGCTGTGCATGGCATGTACCTAACCCTAACCCTAACCCTAACCCTAACACTAACTCTAAGAGACCTAACCCTAAACGGAGCTCTAAACCTCAGCTGTGCGTGGCATGTACCTAACCCTAACCCTAACCCTAACCCTAACCCTAACCCTAACCCTAAACTTAACCCTAACCCTAAGAGACCTAACCCTAAACGGAACTCTAAACCTCAGATGTGCATGGCATGTACGTAACCCTAACCCTAACCCTAACCCTAACCGTAACCCTAACCCTAAACCTAACCCTAATCCTGACCCTAAGAGGCCTAACCCTTGACGGAACTCTATAACCTCAGCTGTGCATGGCATGTACCTAACCCTAACCCTTACCCTAACCCTAATCCTAACCCTAACCCTAACCCTAACGCTAACCCGAACCCTAACCCTAACCCTTATCCTGACCCTAAGAGGCCTAACCCAAAACGCAACTCTAAACCTCAGCTGTGCATGGCATGTACCTAACCCTATACCCTAAACCTAAGCCTAACCCTAACCCTAACCCTAACCCTGACCCTAAGAGGCCTAACCCAAAACGGAACTCTAAACCTCAGCTGTGCATGGCATGCAGTTAACACTAACCCTAACCCTAACCCTAACCCTAACCCTAACCCTAACCTTAACCCTAACCCTAACCCAAAGAGACCTAACCCAAAACGGAACTCTAAACCTCAGCTGTGCATGGCATGCACTTAACCCTAACCCTAACCCTAACCCTAACCCTAACCCTAACCCTAACCCTAACCCTAACCCTAACCCTAACCCTAACCCTAAACCTAACCTTAACCGTAACCCTAAGAGGCCTAACCCTAAACGCAACTCTAAACCTCAGCTGTGCATGGCATGTACGTAACCCTAACCCTAACCCTAACCCTAACCCTAAGACTAATCCTGACCCTAAGGGTCCTAACCCTTGACGGAACTCTAAACCTCAGCTGTGCATGGCATGTACATAACCCTAACCCTAACCCTAACCCTAAGAGGCCTAACCCTAAATGCAACTCTAAACCTCAGCTGTGCATGGCATGTACGTAACCCTAACCCTAACCCTAACCCTAACCCTAACCCTAACCCTAACCCTAACCCTGACCCTAAGAGGCCGAACCCAAAACGGAACTCTAAACCTCAGTTGTGCATGGCATGTACCTAACCCTAACCCTAACCCTAACCCTAACCCTAACCCTAACCCTAACCCTAATCCTAAACCTAACCCTAACCCTGACCCTAAGAGTCCTAACCCTAGACGCAACTCTAAACCTCAGCTGTGCATGGCAGGTACATAACCCTAACCCTAACCCTAACCCTAACCCTAACGCTAACCCTAAAACTAACCCTAATCCTGACCCTAAGAGGCCTAACCCTTGACGGAACTCTAAACCTCAGCTGTGCATGGCATGTACATAACCCTAACCCTAACCCTAACCCTAAGAGGCCTAACCCTAAATGCAACTCTAAACCTCAGCTGTGCATGGCATGTACGTAACCCTAACCCTAACCCTACACCCTAACCCTAACCCTAACCCTAACCCTGACCCTAAGAGGCCGAACCCAAAACGGAACTCTAAACCTCAGTTGTGCATGGCATGTACCTAACCCTAACCCTAACCCTAACCCTAACCCTAACCCTAACCCTAACCCTAATCCTAAACCTAACCCTAACCCTGACCCTAAGAGTCCTAACCCTAGACGCAACTCTAAACCTCAGCTGTGCATGGCAGGTACATAACCCTAACCCTAACCCTAACCCTAACCCTAACCCTAACCCTAAAACTAACCCTAATCCTGACCCTAAGAGGCCTAACCCTTGACAGAACTATAAACCTCAGCTGTGCATGGCATGTACCTAACCCTAACCCTAACCCTAACCCTAACCCTAACCCTAACCCTAACCCTAACCCTAACCCTAACCCTGACCCTAAGAGGCCTAACCCAAAACGGAACTCTAAACCTCAGCTGTGCATGGCATGCAGTTAACCCTAACCCTAACCCTAACTCTAACCCTAACCCTAACCCTAATCCTAACCTTAACCCTAACCCTAACCCTAAGAGGCCTAACCCTAAACGCAACTCTAAACCTCAGCTGTGCATGGCATGCACTTAACCATAACCGTAACCGTAACCGTAACCGTAACCCTAACCCTAACCCTAACCCTAACCCTAACGCTAACCCTAACCCTAACCCTAACCATAACCCTAACCTTAACCCTAACCCTAAGAGGCCTAACCCTAAACGCAACTCTAAACCTCAGCTGTGCATGGCATGTAGGAAACCCTAACCCTAACCCTAACCCTAACCTTAACCCTAACGCTAACCCTAACCCTAACCCTGACCCTAAGAGGCCTAACCCAAAACGGAACTCTAAACCTCAGCTGTGCATGGCATGTACCTAACCCTAACCCTAACCCTAACCCTAACCCTAACCCTAACCCTAACCCTAACCTTAACCCAAACCCTAAGAGGCCTAACCCTAAACGGAACTCTAAACCTCAGCTGTGCATGGCATGTAGGTAACCCTAACACTAACCCTAACCCTAACCCTAACCCTAAACCTAACCCTAACCCTAACCCTGACCCTAAGAGGCCTAACCCTAGACAGACCTCTAAACCTCAGCTGTGCTTGGCATGTACCTAACCCTAACCCTAACCCTAACCCTAACCCTAACCCTAACCCTAACCCTAACCCTAACCCTAACCCTAACCCTAAGTGATCTAACCCAAAACGGAACTCTAAACCTCACCTGTGCTTGGCATGCACTTAACCCTAACCCTAACCCTAACCCTAACCCTAACCCTAACCCTAACCTTAACCCTAACCCTAAGAGGCCTAACCCTAAACGGAACTCTAAACCTCAGCTGTGCAGGGCAGGTACATAACCCTAACCCTAACCCTAACCCTAACCCTAACCCTAACCCTAACCCTAACCCTAACCCTGACCCTAAGAGGCCTAACCCTAGACGGAACTCTAAACCTCAGCTGTGCATGGCATGTACCTAACCCTAACCCTAACCCTAACCCTAACACTAACTCTAAGAGACCTAACCCTAAACGGAGCTCTAAACCTCAGCTGTGCGTGGCATGTACCTAACCCTAACCCTAACCCTAACCCTAACCCTAACCCTAACCCTAACCCTAAACTTAACCCTAACCCTAAGAGACCTAACCCTAAACGGAACTCTAAACCTCAGATGTGCATGGCATGTACGTAACCCTAACCCTAACCCTAACCCTAACCCTAACCCTAACCCTAACCGTAACCCTAACCCTAAACCTAACCCTAATCCTGACCCTAAGAGGCCTAACCCTTGACGGAACTCTATAACCTCAGCTGTGCATGGCATGTACCTAACCCTAACGCTAACCCGAACCCTAACCCTAACCCTTATCCTGACCCTAAGAGGCCTAACCCTAAACGCAACTCTAAACCTCAGCTGTGCATGGCATGTACCTAACCCTATACCCTAAACCTAAGCCTAACCCTAACCCTAACCCTAACCCTAACCCTGACCCTAAGAGGCCTAACCCAAAACGGAACTCTAAACCTCAGCTGTGCATGGCATGCAGTTAACACTAACCCTAACCCTAACCCTAACCCTAACCCTAACCCTAACCTTAACCCTAACCCTAACCCTAAGAGACCTAACCCAAAACGGAACTCTAAACCTCAGCTGTGCATGGCATGCACTTAACCCTAACCCTAACCCTAACCTTAACCCTAACCCTAACCCTAACCCTAACCCTAACCCTAAACCTAACCTTAACCGTAACCCTAAGAGGCCTAACCCTAAACGCAACTCTAAACCTCAGCTGTGCATGGCATGTACGTAACCCTAACCCTAACGCTAACCCTAAAACTAACCCTAATCCTGACCCTAAGAGGCCTAACCCTTGACGGAACTATAAACCTCAGCTGTGCATGGCATGTACCTAACCCTAACCCTAACCCTAACCCTAACCCTAACCCTAACCCTAACCCTAACCCTGACCCTAAGAGGCCTAACCCAAAACGGAACTCTAAACCTCAGCTGTGCATGGCATGCAGTTAACCCTAACCCTAACCCTAACTCTAACCCTAACCCTAACCCTAATCCTAACCTTAAACCTAACCCTAACCCTAAGAGGCCTAACCCTAAACGCAACTCTAAACCTCAGCTGTGCATGGCATGCACTTAACCGTAACCGTAACCGTAACCGTAACCGTAACCGTAACCCTAACCCTAACCCTAACCCTAACCCTAACGCTAACCCTAACCCTAACCCTAACCCTAACCCTAACCTTAACCCTAACCCTAAGAGGCCTAACCCTAAACGCAACTCTAAACCTCAGCTGTGCATGGCATGTAGGAAACCCTAACCCTAACCCTAACCCTAACCTTAACCCTAACGCTAACCCTAACCCTAACCCTGACCCTAAGAGGCCTAACCCAAAACGGAACTCTAAACCTCAGCTGTGCATGGCATGCACTTAACCCTAACCCTAACCCTAACCCTAACCCTAACCCTAACCCTATCCCTAACCGTAACGCTAACCCTAACCCTAACTCTAATCCTGACCCTAAGGGGCCTAACCCTTGACGGAACTCTAAACCTCAGCTGTGCATGGCATGTACATAACCCTAACCCTAACCCTAACCCTAACCCTAACCTTAACCCTAACGCTAACCCTAAGCCTAACCCTGACCCTAAGAGGCCTAACCCAAAACGGGACTCTAAACCTCAGCTGTGCGTGGCATGCACTTAACCCTAACCCTAACCCTAACCCTAACCCTAACCCTAACCCTAGCCCTAACCCTAACCCTAACCCTAACCCTAACCCTAACCCTAACGCTAACCCTAACCCTAACTCTAATCCTGACCCTAAGGGGCCTAACCCTTGACGGAACTCTAAACCTCAGCTGTGCATGTCATGTACATAACCCTAACCCTAACCCTAACCCTAACCCTAACCCTAACCCTAATCCTAACACTAACCCTGACCCTAAGAGGCCTAACCCAAAACGGAACTCTAAACCTCAGCTGTGCATTGCATGCACTTAACCCTAACCCTAACCCTTACCCTAACCCTAATCCTAACCCTAACTCTAATCCTGACCCTATTGGGCCTACCCCTTTCGTAACTCTAAACCTCAGCTGTGCATGGCATGTACATCACCCTAACCCTAACCCTAACCCTAACCCTAACCCTAACCCTAACCCTAACCCTAACCCTAACGCTAACCCTAAGAGGCCTAACCCTAAACGCAACTCTAAACCTCAGCTGTGCATGGCATGTACGTAACCCTAAACCTAACCCTAACCCTAACCCTAATGCTGACCCTAAGAGGCCTAACACAAAACAGAACTCTAAACCTCAGCTGTGCATGGCATGCACTTAACCCTAACCCTAACCCTAACCCGAACCCTAACCCTAACCCTAATCCTGACCCTAAGAGGCCTAACCCTAAACGCAACTCTAAACCTCAGCTGTGCATGGCATGTACGTAACCCTAACCCTAACCCTAACCCTAACCCTAACCCTAACCCTAACCCTAACCCTAACCTTAACCCTAACCCTGACCCTAAGAGGCCTAACCCAAAACGGAACTCTAAACCTCAGCTGTGCATGGCATGCATTTAACACTAACCCTAACCCTAACCCTAACCCTAACCCTAACCCTAACCTTAACCCTAACCCTAACCCTAAGTGACCTAACCCTAAACGCAACTCTAAACCTCAGCTGTGCATGGCATGCACTTAACCCTAACCCTAACCCTAACCCTAACCCTAACCCTAACCCTAACCCTAACCCTGACCCTAAGAGGCCTAACACTAAACGCAACTCTAAACCTCAGCTGTGCATGGCATGTACTTAACCCTAACCCTAACCCTAACCCTAACCCTAACCCTAACCCTAACCCTAACCCTGACCCTAAGAGGCCTAACCCAAAACGGAACTCTAAACCTCAGCTGTGCATGGCATGTGCCTAACCCTAACCCTAAACCTAACCCTAACCCTAACCCTAACCCTAACCCTAACCTTAACCCTAACCCTAAGAGACCTAACCCTAAACGGAACTCTAAACCTCAGCTGTGCATGGCATGTAGGTAACCCTAACACTAACCCTAACCCTAACCCTAACCCTAAACCTAACCCTAACCCTAACCCTGACCCTAAGAGGCCTAACCCTAGACGGAACTCTAAACCTCAGCTGTGCTTGGCATGTACCTAACCCTAACCCTAACCCTAACCCTAACCCTAACCCTAACCCTAACCCTAACCCTAAGTGATCTAACCCAAAACGGAACTCTAAACCTCAGCTGTGCTTGGCATGCACTTAACCCTAACCCTAACACTAACCCTAACCCTAACCCTAACCTTAACCCTAACCCTAAGAGGCCTAACCCTAAACGCAACTCTAAACCACAGCTGTGCATGGCATGTACGTAACCCTAACCCTAACCCTTACCCTAACCCTAACCCTAACCCTAACCCTAACCCTAAACTTAACCCTAACCCTAAGAGACCTAACCCTAAACGGAACTCTAAACCTCAGCTGTGCAGGGCAGGTACATAAACCTAACCCTAACCCTAACCCTAACCATAACCCTAAACCTAACCCTAATCCTGACCCTAAGAGGCTTAACCCTTGACGGAACTCTAAACCTCAGCTGTGCATGGCATGGACGTAACCCTAACCCTAACCATAACCCTAACCCTAACCCTAACCCTAACCCTAACCCTGACCCTAAGAGGCCTAACCCAAAACGGAACTCTAAACCTCAGCTGTGCATGGCATGTACGTAACCCTAACCCTAACCGTAACCCTAACCGTAACCCTAACCCTAACCCTAATCCTAAACCTAACCCTAACCCTAACCCTAACCCTAACCCTAACCTTAACCCTAACCCTAAGAGGCCTAACCCTAAACGCAACTCTAAACCTCAGCTGTGCATGGCATGTAGGTAACCCTAACCCTAACCCTAACCCTAACCCTAACCCTAACCCTAACCCTAACCCTAACCCTAAACCTAACCCTAACCCTAACCCTGACCCTAAGAGGCCTAACCCAAAACGGAACTCTAAACCTCAGCTGTGCTTGGCATGTACCTAACCCTAACCCTAACCCTAACGCTAACCCTAACCTTAACCCTAACCCTAACCCTAAGTGATCTAACCCAAAACGGAACTCTAAACCTCAGCTGTGCATGGCATGCACTTAACCCTAGCCCTAACCCTAACCCTAACCCTAACCCGAACCCTAACCCTAACCCTAACCCGAACCCTAACCCTAACCCTAACCCTGACCCTAAGAGGCCTAACCCTAAACGCAACTCTAAACCTCAGCTGTGCATGACATGTACATAACCCTAACCCTAACCCTAACCCTAACCCTAACCCTAACCCTAACCCTTACCCTAACCCTAACCCTAACCCTAACCCTAACCCTGACCCTAAGAGGCCTAACACTAAACGCAACTCTAAACCTCAGCTGTGCATGGCATGTACTTAACCCTAACCCTAACCCTAACCCTAACCCTAACCCTAACCCTAACCCTAACCCTGACCCTAAGAGGCCTAACCCAAAACGGAACTCTAAACCTCAGCTGTGCATGGCATGTGCCTAACCCTAACCCTAAACCTAACCCTAACCCTAACCCTAACCCTAACCCTAACCTTAACCCTAACCCTAAGAGACCTAACCCTAAACGGAACTCTAAACCTCAGCTGTGCATGGCATGTAGGTAACCCTAACACTAACCCTAACCCTAACCCTAACCCTAAACCTAACCCTAACCCTAACCCTAACCCTAACCTTAACCCTAACCCTAACCCTAAGTGACCTAACCCTAAACGCAACTCTAAACCTCAGCTGTGCATGGCATGCACTTAACCCTAACCCTAACCCTAACCCTAACCCTAACCCTAACCCTAACCCTAACCCTGACCCTAAGAGGCCTAACACTAAACGCAACTCTAAACCTCAGCTGTGCATGGCATGTACTTAACCCTAACCCTAACCCTAACCCTAACCCTAACCCTAACCCTAACCCTAACCCTGACCCTAAGAGGCCTAACCCAAAACGCAACTCTAAACCTCAGCTGTGCATGGCATGTGCCTAACCCTAACCCTAAACCTAACCCTAACCCTAACCCTAACCCTAACCCTAACCTTAACCCTAACCCTAAGAGACCTAACCCTAAACGGAACTCTAAACCTCAGCTGTGCATGGCATGTAGGTAACCCTAACACTAACCCTAACCCTAACCCTAACCCTAAACCTAACCCTAACCCTAACCCTGACCCTAAGAGGCCTAACCCTAGACGGAACTCTAAACCTCAGCTGTGCTTGGCATGTACCTAACCCTAACCCTAACCCTAACCCTAACCCTAACCCTAACCCTAACCCTAACCCTAAGTGATCTAACCCAAAACGGAACTCTAAACCTCAGCTGTGCTTGGCATGCACTTAACCCTAACCCTAACACTAACCCTAACCCTAACCCTAACCTTAACCCTAACCCTAAGAGGCCTAACCCTAAACGCAACTCTAAACCACAGCTGTGCATGGCATGTAGGAAACCCTAACCCTAACCCTAACCCTAACCTTAACCCTAACGCTAACCCTAACCCTAACCCTGACCCTAAGAGGCCTAACCCAAAACGGAACTCTAAACCTCAGCTGTGCATGGCATGTACCTAACCCTAACCCTAACCCTAACCCTAACCCTAACCCTAACCCTAACCCTAACCCTAACCTTAACCCAAACCCTAAGAGGCCTAACCCTAAACGGAACTCTAAACCTCAGCTGTGCATGGCATGTAGGTAACCCTAACACTAACCCTAACCCTAACCCTAACCCTAAACCTAACCCTAACCCTAACCCTGACCCTAAGAGGCCTAACCCTAGACAGACCTCTAAACCTCAGCTGTGCTTGGCATGTACCTAACCCTAACCCTAACCCTAACCCTAACCCTAACCCTAACCCTAACCCTAACCCTAACCCTAACCCTAACCCTAAGTGATCTAACCCAAAACGGAACTCTAAACCTCACCTGTGCTTGGCATGCACTTAACCCTAACCCTAACCCTAACCCTAACCCTAACCCTAACCCTAACCTTAACCCTAACCCTAAGAGGCCTAACCCTAAACGGAACTCTAAACCTCAGCTGTGCAGGGCAGGTACATAACCCTAACCCTAACCCTAACCCTAACCCTAACCCTAACCCTAACCCTAACCCTAACCCTGACCCTAAGAGGCCTAACCCTAGACGGAACTCTAAACCTCAGCTGTGCATGGCATGTACCTAACCCTAACCCTAACCCTAACCCTAACACTAACTCTAAGAGACCTAACCCTAAACGGAGCTCTAAACCTCAGCTGTGCGTGGCATGTACCTAACCCTAACCCTAACCCTAACCCTAACCCTAACCCTAACCCTAACCCTAAACTTAACCCTAACCCTAAGAGACCTAACCCTAAACGGAACTCTAAACCTCAGATGTGCATGGCATGTACGTAACCCTAACCCTAACCCTAACCCTAACCCTAACCCTAACCCTAACCGTAACCCTAACCCTAAACCTAACCCTAATCCTGACCCTAAGAGGCCTAACCCTTGACGGAACTCTATAACCTCAGCTGTGCATGGCATGTACCTAACCCTAACGCTAACCCGAACCCTAACCCTAACCCTTATCCTGACCCTAAGAGGCCTAACCCTAAACGCAACTCTAAACCTCAGCTGTGCATGGCATGTACCTAACCCTATACCCTAAACCTAAGCCTAACCCTAACCCTAACCCTAACCCTAACCCTGACCCTAAGAGGCCTAACCCAAAACGGAACTCTAAACCTCAGCTGTGCATGGCATGCAGTTAACACTAACCCTAACCCTAACCCTAACCCTAACCCTAACCCTAACCTTAACCCTAACCCTAACCCTTAAGAGACCTAACCCAAAACGGAACTCTAAACCTCAGCTGTGCATGGCATGCACTTAACCCTAACCCTAACCCTAACCTTAACCCTAACCCTAACCCTAACCCTAACCCTAACCCTAAACCTAACCTTAACCGTAACCCTAAGAGGCCTAACCCTAAACGCAACTCTAAACCTCAGCTGTGCATGGCATGTACGTAACCCTAACCCTAACGCTAACCCTAAAACTAACCCTAATCCTGACCCTAAGAGGCCTAACCCTTGACGGAACTATAAACCTCAGCTGTGCATGGCATGTACCTAACCCTAACCCTAACCCTAACCCTAACCCTAACCCTAACCCTAACCGTAACCCTGACCCTAAGAGGCCTAACCCAAAACGGAACTCTAAACCTCAGCTGTGCATGGCATGCAGTTAACCCTAACCCGAACCCTAACTCTAACCCTAACCCTAACCCTAATCCTAACCTTAAACCTAACCCTAACCCTAAGAGGCCTAACCCTAAACGCAACTCTAAACCTCAGCTGTGCATGGCATGCACTTAACCGTAACCGTAACCGTAACCGTAACCGTAACCGTAACCCTAACCCTAACCCTAACCCTAACCCTAACGCTAACCCTAACCCTAACCCTAACCCTAACCCTAACCTTAACCCTAACCCTAAGAGGCCTAACCCTAAACGCAACTCTAAACCTCAGCTGTGCATGGCATGTAGGAAACCCTAACCCTAACCCTAACCCTAACCTTAACCCTAACGCTAACCCTAACCCTAACCCTGACCCTAAGAGGCCTAACCCAAAACGGAACTCTAAACCTCAGCTGTGCATGGCATGCACTTAACCCTAACCCTAACCCTAACCCTAACCCTAACCCTAACCCTATCCCTAACCGTAACGCTAACCCTAACCCTAACTCTAATCCTGACCCTAAGGGGCCTAACCCTTGACGGAACTCTAAACCTCAGCTGTGCATGGCATGTACATAACCCTAACCCTAACCCTAACCCTAACCCTAACCTTAACCCTAACGCTAACCCTAAGCCTAACCCTGACCCTAAGAGGCCTAACCCAAAACGGGACTCTAAACCTCAGCTGTGCGTGGCATGCACTTAACCCTAACCCTAACCCTAACCCTAACCCTAACCCTAACCCTAGCCCTAACCCTAACCCTAACCCTAACCCTAACCCTAACCCTAACGCTAACCCTAACCCTAACTCTAATCCTGACCCTAAGGGGCCTAACCCTAAACGCAACTCTAAACCTCAGCTGTGCATGGCATGTACGTAACCCTAAACCTAACCCTAACCCTAACCCTAATGCTGACCCTAAGAGGCCTAACACAAAACAGAACTCTAAACCTCAGCTGTGCATGGCATGCACTTAACCCTAACCCTAACCCTAACCCGAACCCTAACCCTAACCCTAATCCTGACCCTAAGAGGCCTAACCCTAAACGCAACTCTAAACCTCAGCTGTGCATGGCATGTACGTAACCCTAACCCTAACCCTAACCCTAACCCTAACCCTAACCCTAACCCTAACCTTAACCCTAACCCTGAACCTAAGAGGCCTAACCCAAAACGGAACTCTAAACCTCAGCTGTGCATGGCATGCAGTTAACACTAACCCTAACCCTAACCCTAACCCTAACCCTAACCCTAACCTTAACCCTAACCCTAACCCTAAGTGACCTAACCCTAAACGCAACTCTAAACCTCAGCTGTGCATGGCATGCACTTAACCCTAACCCTAACCCTAACCCTAACCCTAACCCTAACCCTAACCCTAACCCTGACCCTAAGAGGCCTAACACTAAACGCAACTCTAAACCTCAGCTGTGCATGGCATGTACTTAACCCTAACCCTAACCCTAACCCTAACCCTAACCCTAACCCTAACCCTAACCCTGACCCTAAGAGGCCTAACCCAAAACGGAACTCTAAACCTCAGCTGTGCATGGCATGTGCCTAACCCTAACCCTAAACCTAACCCTAACCCTAACCCTAACCCTAACCCTAACCTTAACCCTAACCCTAAGAGACCTAACCCTAAACGGAACTCTAAACCTCAGCTGTGCATGGCATGTAGGTAACCCTAACACTAACCCTAACCCTAACCCTAACCCTAAACCTAACCCTAACCCTAACCCTGACCCTAAGAGGCCTAACCCTAGACGGAACTCTAAACCTCAGCTGTGCTTGGCATGTACCTAACCCTAACCCTAACCCTAACCCTAACCCTAACCCTAACCCTAACCCTAACCCTAACCCTAAGTGATCTAACCCAAAACGGAACTCTAAACCTCAGCTGTGCTTGGCATGCACTTAACCCTAACCCTAACACTAACCCTAACCCTAACCCTAACCCTAACCCTAACCCTAAGAGGCCTAACCCTAAACGCAACTCTAAACCACAGCTGTGCATGGCATGTACGTAACCCTAACCCTAACCCTTACCCTAACCCTAACCCTAACCCTAACCCTAACCCTAAACTTAACCCTAACCCTAAGAGACCTAACCCTAAACGGAACTCTAAACCTCAGCTGTGCAGGGCAGGTACATAAACCTAACCCTAACCCTAACCCTAACCATAACCCTAAACCTAACCCTAATCCTGACCCTAAGAGGCTTAACCCTTGACGGAACTCTAAACCTCAGCTGTGCATGGCATGGACGTAACCCTAACCCTAACCATAACCCTAACCCTAACCCTAACCCTAACCCTAACCCTGACCCTAAGAGGCCTAACCCAAAACGGAACTCTAAACCTCAGCTGTGCATGGCATGTACGTAACCCTAACCCTAACCGTAACCCTAACCGTAACCCTAACCCTAACCCTAATCCTAAACCTAACCCTAACCCTAACCCTAACCCTAACCCTAACCTTAACCCTAACCCTAAGAGGCCTAACCCTAAACGCAACTCTAAACCTCAGCTGTGCATGGCATGTAGGTAACCCTAACCCTAACCCTAACCCTAACCCTAACCCTAACCCTAACCCTAACCCTAACCCTAAACCTAACCCTAACCCTAACCCTGACCCTAAGAGGCCTAACCCAAAACGGAACTCTAAACCTCAGCTGTGCTTGGCATGTACCTAACCCTAACCCTAACCCTAACGCTAACCCTAACCTTAACCCTAACCCTAACCCTAAGTGATCTAACCCAAAACGGAACTCTAAACCTCAGCTGTGCATGGCATGCACTTAACCCTAGCCCTAACCCTAACCCTAACCCTAACCCGAACCCTAACCCTAACCCTAACCCGAACCCTAACCCTAACCCTAACCCTGACCCTAAGAGGCCTAACCCTAAACGCAACTCTAAACCTCAGCTGTGCATGACATGTACATAACCCTAACCCTAACCCTAACCCTAACCCTAACCCTAACCCTAACCCTTACCCTAACCCTAACCCTAACCCTAACCCTAACCCTGACCCTAAGAGGCCTAACACTAAACGCAACTCTAAACCTCAGCTGTGCATGGCATGTACTTAACCCTAACCCTAACCCTAACCCTAACCCTAACCCTAACCCTAACCCTAACCCTGACCCTAAGAGGCCTAACCCAAAACGGAACTCTAAACCTCAGCTGTGCATGGCATGCAGTTAACCCTAACCCTAACCCTAACTCTAACCCTAACCCTAACCCTAATCCTAACCTTAACCCTAACCCTAACCCTAAGAGGCCTAACCCTAAACGCAACTCTAAACCTCAGCTGTGCATGGCATGCACTTAACCGTAACCGTAACCGTAACCGTAACCGTAACCGTAACCCTAACCCTAACCCTAACCCTAACCCTAACGCTAACCCTAACCCTAACCCTAACCCTAACCCTAACCTTAACCCTAACCCTAAGAGGCCTAACCCTAAACGCAACTCTAAACCTCAGCTGTGCATGGCATGTAGGAAACCCTAACCCTAACCCTAACCCTAACCTTAACCCTAACGCTAACCCTAACCCTAACCCTGACCCTAAGAGGCCTAACCCAAAACGGAACTCTAAACCTCAGCTGTGCATGGCATGCACTTAACCCTAACCCTAACCCTAACCCTAACCCTAACCCTAACCCTATCCCTAACCGTAACGCTAACCCTAACCCTAACTCTAATCCTGACCCTAAGGGGCCTAACCCTTGACGGAACTCTAAACCTCAGCTGTGCATGGCATGTACATAACCCTAACCCTAACCCTAACCCTAACCCTAACCTTAACCCTAACGCTAACCCTAACCCTAACCCTGACCCTAAGAGGCCTAACCCAAAACGGGACTCTAAACCTCAGCTGTGCGTGGCATGCACTTAACCCTAACCCTAACCCTAACCCTAACCCTAACCCTAACCCTAGCCCTAACCCTAACCCTAACCCTAACGCTAACCCTAACCCTAACGCTAACCCTAACCCTAACTCTAATCCTGACCCTAAGGGGCCTAACCCTTGACGGAACTCTAAACCTCAGCTGTGCATGTCATGTACATAACCCTAACCCTAACCCTAACCCTAACCCT